>NC_067452.1:25829182-26086682 GCF_025434085.1 Hippocampus zosterae
ATCCTCATTTTCAGTGTTTCCCAAACGGGGGAATGCGTCCTTTAGAGGTATGTGAGCACATTGCAGGGCGCTTTGTGGAAACAGAATTTTTCCCAGATCAGTAACCTGTGGCGTAGCTGCTCCTACATATTTTTGTTTGAGTTAAAAAGATGACAATACCTTAGAATCAAACGTTGAAAATAAAGGAAACAAAATTTAAATGATTTTCATTTAATAATCACTTGTGATCTGTTAGCCTTTTGGAGAACCTTCCACATGTATGAGGTGACACACAAGCCAAAAAAGTCGGGAAACTACAGCTCTTTGGGACACCATGTCATCTGCCCAGGGCCTTGAAAATAAAGTATTGTTGCCCCATGCAACATGAACAGTGGGACCAGTGGAACGGTTTCGTTAGTTTAGTTGAGATTAATTCCCTTATGTATTTTCTAGCATTGATTTTATGTTTTGGTCATTTGATTATAAAAATATTGATTTCAACATGCTCTTGATAATGTACAGTCTGTGAAAATAAATCTTGTAATAATCAGTTTAAGGAGAATATCTGGTGATTCCCAGTCCAGGTTGCTTTCCGAAATTAAAACATAACCTGGTCTCACCAGTTGCATCAGAAGTGAATTTTAAAACATCTAATTTACAAGAGAAGCTGTGATGCTTTCCCGAAGCCTCCTCTCTCTCTGGGAAGTGCTTTTACTCAGTGGCCCCAAATTACTGGAGGCAGACCAGAAGGATAAACAAAATCAAAACGTCGTCAGTCTTGGAAATGGATGATATATTCCAAGAGGCAGGGTTTACCAAAGAAATCAGCTACCAAGAAATGTGCTTTTTTTCTTAAGGAAACAGACAACACTCATTGTGGGAACAGTGATAGAAAGAGCACATTCATTCAATTCATGTCGTGCTGATCTGCAGTCTCAGGTGATGTTGAATGACTTGAGTGGCTTCTGGATTTTCGTGTCCAACTTAAATTGAGTTTGGTACATTTTCAATAAAATTATCTATAATGAAGCATATAAATAAACCTAAACAGGGTAAAAACTGTATTGTTTATATTTTTGGAGTATGATATAGCTCCACCTCTTTGTCCTGGAATGTAGAGTTATTGTTAGACTTATTTGTCTAAAGCACAGGTGTCAAACTCAAGGCCCTGGAGCCAGATCTGATGGCCACATCATTTTATGTGGCCCGGGAAATCATATGTGTCAACTTACATGATCCTAGCTAAAATCTGTATCAAAATGTCAAATTGTTATGTGTAATAAATAACGTTTGCAATCATTTCATTACCCTGTTTACACACAAACAATAATTTAACAACTATTATAGCTGACTTTGTCATGATTCCATTCTGTTGGTCTCCAGCTGGTGGCACGTCTACATGAGCCCTGGGATTGTCTGGCAACCAGTTTAGGGTGTCCCCCGTCTACTGCCCAAAGACAGCTGGAATAGGCTACAGCACATCCCGCGACCCTTGTAAGGATAAGAGGATCAAAAAATGGATGGTTGGATGAATGGATGTTTGACCAGCATCATTATTTGTACTTTGTCAGTCTTGCGTTTTGTTCATAAACATTTTCGTACCATAATGTTATCCCTGTTTATGTTTGTGGGATCCATTTTTATCCGGATAATTCCGGAACGTTACAGACTTGATTGATTTAAAAAATGGCTACACATCTAATAATCATTCATTCATTCATTCATTCATTCATTCATTCATTCATTCATTCATTCATTCATCTTCCGAGCCGCTTGATCCTCACTAGGGTCGCGGGGGTGCTGGAGTCCATCCCAGCTGTCTTCGGGCAGTAGGCGGGGGACACCCTGAATCGGTTGCCAGCCAATCGCAGAGCACACAGAAACGAACAACCATTCGCACTCACACTCACACCTAGGGACAATTTAGAGTGTTCAATCAGCCTGCCACGCATGTTTTTGGAATGTGGGAGGAAACCGGAGCACCCGGAGAAAACCCACGCAGGCCCGGGGAGAACATGCAAACTCCACACAGGGAGGCCGGAGCTGGAATCGAACCCGGTACCTCTGCACATCTAATAATCCCCTTGTATTACTCCAACTAAATGTGTGATTTAATGTCCCCCGCCTACTGCCCGGAGACGGCTGGGATGGGCTCCAGCACCCCCCGCGACCCTAGTGAGGATCAAGTGGTACGGAAGATGAATGAATGAATGAAGTTTTTTTTCATTTATCCATCCATTATCTGACCCGCTTATCCTCACAAGGGTAGCAGGCAAACCTAACCATAAAATGTTTGAAACAAACAACAAAGTAAACACACAGTAGGATTTTATTTCCAGCACAAAGAGGTAAGAAAGTGACTCAAGGACAGCACAAAACTGCTGAACAAGAAACCACTATTAAGTGCCTGAACTTATTGTGTGCATGTTTTCACAAAAAATCAACTCACTCAAAATTGTATTATTGAGGTACGCTGTTTCTCTGCATATCACTCAAAAGTTGCAAAAAATAAAATATTAGGCCTACTCATGTTGTAGTTAAGGCAGTGTTGGACCTGCTGTAAGTGCAAACATGGTGTGTGTGTGTCATGACGTGGTGAAAGCGAAATTACACCTTAAAACCACAGTCGATGCATGTTTGCAGTTCACCGTGCCGTGGTTTTGCAATTTTCTGGTTTGTTTTCGTATTTCATTTCAATATTGTTTAATTCCCCCCCTCCACCAGTTTGTTTTGGGGATTCTGCCAAACATCCCCCCAACAACCATCTTGCGCCACCTTACTTCTCTGAGCTCATCCGCCCCTACACACCTGCCCGGCGCCTCAGGTCTGTGGACCAGACATTATTAGAAGTACCAAGAACTAAACTGAGGCTCAGAGGGGATCGAGCCTTTTCTGTTGCTGGTCCCTCTCTCTGGAATGACCTCCCACTGAACATTCGGCAAGCCTCCTCACTGCCCATCTTCAAAGCCCTCCTCAAAACTAACTTGTTTTTTTTGGCATTCGACTCAGCATGACTTAGATTTGTTCTTGATTTTACTGTTTGGTGCTTTCTACCGCCTTTATTACCAATTTGTCTTACTGTTTATTGTGTATGTTAAATTGCTCCATGTACAACACTTTGTATGCAGCGATGGCTGTTTGAAAGTGCTCTATAAATACTGTTGACCTTACTTGCCTTGACTCTTTCTATGGAAAACATATATTGGCTTCTTAGCAGTGTTTTCTGTTGTTCGTGTTTGCGATGTTTTGAATTCACAAAAGATATTGAATTGAAGACGTTGCTGCATTATCAGGGCACATTTTCCTGTGTTTCTTCGGCTTCCGTATTTGGAAAGGATAACAGCGTTGGCTGCAGTCTCACTCTGCATTTAGTTTTGCGTTTGTTGTTTAGGCGGTCAAGGTTTTAACACAGAAAAACAATGCCATGATAATGAATGTCTGTATGAATATTATATTTAGGGTTTAAAATGTAAATGGATACAATTGTTGTCCTATCAGTGTTACTGTACATAATACTACTTCTTCGGACCGTTCTTTCAGAGAAGAGTAGATTCAGACATATACGATCTTTGACGTTGGCCTTGTCAACAGACGAGTCTTCCTTGCTGCCAATCAGACACGTTAGCTTATCTTCTGCCTTCTACACGAACGCTTACCGGTTCAACATAAACCATGAAGAAATAAACCATGAATAAAACAACGAGCTGCTGAGGATCACGTTTGCGATGTGACAAGGTATCCGTGAGCGTGTTTTTGCGATTTTATTTTGATGAATTCGCGCGTGGTAGTCTACTCCAGTTGCTAACATGTTTCTGATCATGATGATGATGTGGATGACAGGATAACACCTGCTCGACGTAAGAGTGCGTGTTTGCTTTAGGAGTGGAACTGACGCGTTACATTTTCTCCTCGCCCACAGACCGTCAACGCGTTTGAACGGGTTGACGTGCAGCGACGGAGTTTTTTTTTCAATGACACACACATGGAGAAATAAAGGCGACGGATGGAAAGCCAGCGGAGGGGGTAAGGAGGATTAATGTGCTATTTGCTGGCTTGTGATCACCATGTGACCACCCTCGGCCAACTGCGGTAAAATAATATCCCAATAAAAATAGTTGTATATTGTTGGTAAAGATGAGCGAACATATTAATAATAATAAATAGATATTCATTTGGCTGGGATAATGCAGTCACTAAATTTCCAGCTGATGTGATGCATATACAGTACTATGTACAACGGTTATTGGGCGCTTCCACAACATTGCAATACAATATAAAATGTAAAATATACATCCATTTAAAAGGCCAAACCACAATAGTTCATATTCCTATGAATATGTGGTGTCACACATTATAATTCATATAACCATGAAAGCTATAGTTTCAAACAAAACGGAGACTGTTTTGTTTGACAATTTTCTCAAGGTTTCTCATTATTCCCCAGAACCCATCTGGGGAATAATTTTTTTAAAGTTGAACTTTCAGCCATTTGTGTTGATTTGAGCTCCCCGTCAACCTGTTTGTGATGCTTCTGTGAACAATCACTGATTTCAATGAAGAACAAAAACAACAGTGTTAAGTTAAATATTATTAATCCCACTGAATGAATCCATCCAAAAAGTCCCATTGAAATAAATGGGACTTAAATAAAAAGAGCCTCTCTCCCTTGTAAGCAGTCTAGACTATTGAATTATGTGTGCATATGATACAGTGCTTGTACACATTCAACTGTACTTACCGGGAAATTAAATCAAGATTATGATGAGACATCATTTCCTCATCTTCATCTCGGTTCCCTGTGAAGAAACAAACTTCAATTTAGTAAATTCCTTCTTTATTCACGACAATTTTGATGAATTCATTTTAATCCCTCCAGCAAAGTTTCCACCCTAGAAAATATGAGGGATTTTGCAATCCTCCTTCTAAAAACTGTTAGTTAGAAATTTATGTGAGCTCAAGCATTACTCCATATTCTCCTTGATCTCGCAGCTCTGGAAATGATGATGGCGGAGGGCGAGGCCTGCTCCACATCTGGAAGGGCTACTCTTATAGTGTGGCCCCCGAGAAACTGCTTCTTCCCCATTCTGTTCTCCAGGTCGCTCTGGGTAGAAATCATGGAGCTTTACTGGTGGAAGGTAAGCGTTGGGCTGTTTGCAGTATTTAAAATGCATGCCCCTGTTTTGAAAGTTCTTGTTGTGTACAATCAGGTGGTCAGGTGTTTACTTTTGGGCACTGTCCATGGAAGCAAAGTCAAGTGGCACAGTTTCTGGCGCCCACTTTGGAGAGTGCACTCAGTGGGCAGCGAGTTATCGCCGTGGCTGCCGGAAGCTTCCATAGTGGGGCAGTGACAGAGGATGGCGGCGTCCACATGTGGGGCGACAACACTGACGGACAGTGTGGTTTGTCGGGGCTCAGCCTTGTCCCCAACCCAACTCCAATTGCGTTGGCAGACTCTGACTCCTCTTTGTCGACGGTACCTGTAAAGGAGCTCGCCTGTGGGGAGCAGCACACCTTGGCACTCTCTGTCCAGCACGAAGTGTGGGCTTGGGGCAGCGGTTGCCAGCTGGGCCTCAGCGCCACAGTCTTTCCTGTCTCAAAACCACAAAAGGTTGAGCTCCTAGCAGGGAGGTGTGTACTTCAAGTGGCCTGTGGGGCTAAGCACAGCCTGGCTCTCGTGCGCTGTCTGGGCCCCCAGGACACCCAACGGCCCCCTGCAGACAAATGCGGGCAGTGTAAACAGCTGTTATACACCATGATGGACAAAGAGGATCACGTCATCATCTCTGACAGTCACCAATGCCTACCTTACTTAGAGCAGCCTGAGGACGATGAGAAGCTGAAAACACCTTCTACAAATTCCACGCTTAAGTTGTCTCCATCAGAGCCTGCCCTTTCTTCCAAAACCTCTACGCCACCTCCTCAATCGGTGTCTCCGGTACCTGTAAATAACAGTGACCCCACACAATTTGAAAATGTCGAGACTCAAGAGTCATCGCTGGCTGCGCAGGAACTGCCTGCTTCAGACTTTGACCTCTCGGATACGAAGTCTAGCGGGGCCCCAAGTGCCAAATCTTCACCTTATCCAGATGAGCAGGCGGTCAAAGAGTACCTGAAGAAGCTCTCAGATAGCACTCAGGCAGAAAAAACACCAAAGGTGACAATTGGAGGACTGCACACCCTTCTGGTGAGTTTTGCAATTACAAAACACACATTTCAGATTATGGATGGATATTTCAAGTCCATCCTGTTTTTAAACAATTTATCCTCATTAGAGTTTTAAAGGACCTCATCCCAGCTCACTTTGGGAAAATGCAGACTACACCCTGGTCTGGAAGCCAATCACTAAACACACTTGTTTAATCCATCCATCCATCCATCCATCCATTTTCTGATCCACTTTATCCTCACAGGGGTCGCGAGGCATGCTGGAGCCTATCTCAGCTGTCTTCGGGTAGTAGGCGGGGGACACCCTGAACCCGTTGCCAGCAAATTGCAGAACACACAGAGAGGAACAACCACCCGCACTCACACTCACACCTAGTGACAATTTTGAGTGTTCAATCTACCTGCTGTGCATGTTTTTGGAATGTGGGAGGAAATCGGAGTACCCTGAATAAACCCACGCAGGCACAGGGAGAACATGCAAATTACACACAGGAATGCCGCAGCTGGAATCGAACCCGGTACCTCTGCACTGTGAGGTTGACGCACTAACGACTTGACTGCCCACACCCTTGTAGTCAACCATTCAATTCTATTAGAAAAAAAAAGATAAATCAGATTTTTGTTTTCGTTCCACATTCCACATCATCGCCAGTACGTTCTATTAATCAGAGACTCTGTCAAACTCAATTTTGTTGCGGGCCACATTGTAGTTACCGTTTCCCTTGGAGGGCCGTTATGACTGTGAAACCCTGTGAATAAGTCAAGAATAATGGTTTATTCAACTATTGTTTTAGTAACTCCAATGAGGGGTTTGCTCACAAGAAAAGCGTACATTCTTTTTTTCATATGGGAATTTGAAAATTTGGAATGCATTTTAGCAAACATCATGGAAGTTGTCATCTTTGATTGGCTTTCGCGGGCCACATAAAATGCTATGGCGGGCCAGATCTGGCCCCCGGGCCTTGAGTTTGACACCTGTGCTCTAAACTATTCTAATGTGTGGCTTATGAATTACTGACAACCACTCCAGAGCATACCCCACCTCTCACTCATAGTCAGATAAGAGGTGAACAGGATAAGAAGTGGAAAATGAAAGAATGATTATTGTATAATCCATGTTTTCCGACAGACATTCCTGCTTTGCTGATATACCCAACTGTCTTTTGTCTGTTTTAGCCCTCAGCAGCCGGGCTCATCAGCGCCTCCTCCAACAATCCCCTCAACAACCTGGTTGCCTCATGCGCTTCAGCTGTTGGTGAAAGGGTTGCCTCCACCTATGAGGCGTTGTCCCTCAAAAAAATGATGAACATGTACCTACCCACTGGAGCATTGAGATCAGCCGGGCCAGTAAGGCAAATGGCGGCTGATCCCAGAGCGGGTGAGAACACCACTGAACCTGTCCGAGAGGAAGACTCTGTACAGGCTAAAAAGAGTTGCAGTACTGGCGACATCCATGAGGAGGAGGCGGAACGCCTGCATCGTCGCCTGTCGCTCCCGGGACTCCTCTCACAGGGTAGATACGCTGTTCATCTCTTATCCTCCTCCTATGGGCTGCTGTGTAAGTACGCCTCGTGCCCATGCATATTGGCGTCAAGTGCATGCTTTTGTCATACTTTATTATGTTGTTGTCAAGTTGCATCCATTAAACAGCCACGAGATGTACAATCTTTTTTTTTCTTGGACTCGCATTAAATGGTTCAGACCTTTCTTTTTTTTTCACCCACTGTTCATCTTTGTTCATTATGCTACATATTTTATTCCATTTCATGAGAAAGAGTCCCAGAATATATGAAGCATCTTACTTTTATATCATTCACTGCCAGTTGCAGTTGTACGCTTAGGTATGATTTAAAAATGCATTTTGAATATGACACCAGAAGCTTGACACACATATCTTTGGGTAGTTTTGCATACTCATCTTTGGAGCATCTCTCAAGCGTCATCAGGTCAAATGGGGAGTTTTCAGATCGTCCAGCGATGTTTGAATTTAAGACTGGGCTCTGGCCATTCCAGGACATTGACAGAGTTGTCCTGAAGACACTCCTTTGTTGCATTGGCTGTGCTTGGGTTTGTTGTCCCGTTGGAAGATAAACCTTGGCCTCAAACTGAAGTTTTTAGCACTCTGGAGCATATTTTCTTCATTCACGGTGTCTCTTTACGTTGCTACATTTGTCTTTCCCTCAATCCTGACTAGTGTCGAAGTTCCTTCCTCTGAAAAATATCTCCACAACATGATGGTACCACCCAGTGCTTCATTGTAGGGATGGAATTGGTTGTGTGCGCAGTTGTGCCTGCTTTCCTTCCAACATGATGTCTGGCATACAAGCCAAGGAGTTCCAAATTTGAGAATTGTCTTTACAATTTCTTTGTGAAATCACCTTGAAAGAGTACATGTCATTCAAAAGCTGTATGTCACAACACTAGTTTGCTTCTGCACACCTGCAGTGTCCCCACGACTGCTACGTAAGGGTGGGCGTTCGAAGACGGACGCTGCATCCTTCACGTCATCCGGAATGGCGGCCCCAGCGGATCGAGAAGTGCTGCCCTGCCTGCAAACAGAGGTGTGGAGCTGGGGTCATGGCGAACATGGTCAACTAGGCCATGGCGACAATCTAGACAGGTAGGTAATGCTGCTGTTGAGCATGTTGAGATTTTTCATGTGCGCAAACTGCTGCATAACACCAAAAGTGTGATGTTTGCAGATTACAGCCACTCTGCATCAAAAGTTTGAATAGTAAGGAGGTGGTGCGCGTGGGCGCCGGCTCTCATCATTCCGTTGCGCTCACTGCCCAGTCGCAGGTCAGTCAAAAGCTGTTATTGGACTGTGTAAAGGACATTTCAGAATGTTCGTAAACATTAGGTCCCAAACAGAAAGCCTCAACCTAGAGATAAAAATAAATGTGTTATTTTGGGTTACGCCACTAGGTACACCACAGAAGGTTTAGTTTGTTGTCGATTTCCTTTAACAATATGAAATTAAAAAAACCTTGATAAATCCATCATAAATATGTACCAGTACATTGAAAAAAGAATCCTTTACTTCGTTTGGATTTACTGAATTCGGACCTGTACATAAGTTGGGCATGATTAGAATGTTTTGAACTAACATACATCATTTCATGAGAAGTGAAGAAAAGAATTCGATCAGTTGACCATATTTTAAAGATGTACAACCGAAATTGAAGTACCGGTACGCTTTTTTTTTCCCAGTGATAATAACAGGTATTTATAAAATGAATGGCTTCTCAGCACATATCATCACCTTCTTTGTTCATAAACAGGGTAACCATCACCACTTACCATAGTCAGACAAAGAATAGTAAGTCAAACAACACGACTCACCAAGAGCCACTCAGTGGTTTTAGGTCACGCTCATTAATGAATATCGCCAATACTCGTCTTAAGGCTACACCTATCATGATCAAGGTTAATGCGAGGACTGTTCTAATCACGCCGATTTCGATTCCGATATGGTCCAATGGATTAGCCCCATATTTTTCAATTTTAGTGCTGCTCACTGACAATTTCTTTAACAATTGATTAATCTGCCTTTTAAAAAAAATTGCAACATCGATGAATTAGATTTGAAAAGAAAGCATACCATCCAAATTGTTCATCCCATCATTAATAGACAAAAACACTACATTATTTCAAATTGTTGTTGATGTTATGAATATCTTTTCAACTGACACGTCACGCATTCGGACCACGGTATTGGAGAATTCTAAAATCATCATTCAAGCCATTTTCTCAATCACTTTACACTGGTCATATGACTCATATTACTCGTGATGCCATCGGCTTTTGCCACCCTGAAGAATGTGTGACATCAAGGCGAAATGTCGCTTGACTTGTCTCTGTCTGTGTTAAAGTTATTTTCATGGGGAAGTAATAGCCACGGTCAGTTGGGCCACATGGAGTCTCCCAGCACAGTCCCTCGCCTCGCCAAGGTGCAGTAGCCACTTTTTATTTCTAAATCCCTATTCATCCATAGCCGTCACCACACACTTCTGTCTCCTGCCATAGCTGTCGGAGGGAATACGGGTGTGGGATGTGAGCGCCGGTGAGCGTCACACTCTACTGCTTGCTGATGGAGACTGTATCCAGCCCATCATTTATTATAGTGGAGAGCAAGTGAAAGAAGGCACCCGAGATCATAACAAACAGGAAGAGGGAGAGGAGAAGGACTCATTTGACGGCTACACACAGCAGCCTGTTCTGCTTCCCTTCTGCATGAATGTAAGAATAAAATATTTGATCTTGTAAGTCACTTTTTAAATTCAGACTAGTATTTTGTACTGTCAAAATCTCCTTTTTTTTTTTTTTTTTTTTTAACGAGCCTACGTCAGCCCTCCTGGCCACAAACCATGGTGATTTGTCCTTGTGTTACCTTGGTTCCCTTATTGGGATTTTTTTTAATGTTCCAGTTATGTTTTCTGTTCCAATGTTCCATTGTTTTCTGTTCCAGCACTTTGTCAATACACATTTTTAAAGGTGCTACGGAATATAAATTATCTGTTGACCACAGGGGTTGTAACACTTGTCACTTGCGTTTCCCAGTTAGGATTTGTGAGCAGCGTGTTTGCCGGTGGCCAGCAGTGTATGGCACTCTCAGACAAGAATGTGATGGGCTTCATCGCCAGCCTCCATGAGCTGGCGTCCGCTGAGAGGAAATTCTACAGCAAACTGTGTAGCATTAAGACACATGTCATAAGCCCCTTGCTGGGTCTTGGTAAGAGTGACATGTGCGGGGAAAACAGTTTTTCCCCCTCGTTTCATGGTTAATGATTTGCATGTATTTATTTTGCAGACTCTCTGAGTACCACCCTTGGCCCAGTGATCTTCAGGCTCACCAGGACTCTTGCCAGTCAATTTGGGCACTTATGCCATCTGACTGGGCAGCATGCGGTCAGTCTCACCGTCAACCTTCGGCGCAGCCGCAGTATTAAAAGTCTGTTTATCCTCGACCACACTGAAATCTTCCTGGACTCCTACAATGAGTAAGTGCTCATAATCAAAAACCGACAAAGTCTTGATCAGGACCGTTCTTGAAATGCAAAATATTAACAATCATAATAATAATCATAATAATGTGCTCACATCTTTGAAGATACAGCTCCACTTTGGATGAATTCCATGTGATGGGAGGCTACTTGACCTTAACTAAACCCACGCTGTGAGTACATTCATTAAGTTAGGTTCTTCATACAGCGCTTATGCGCGAAGTTTTGGAAGTACCGTGAGGGAAGGTTTTGGAGGGCTGTTAATGTTATGCATGTATGTATAAGGATGAAGGAAAGGATGGAAGTAAAGGTTGTCTTTCGCAATCATTATCTAGTCATCGAGTCATTACATTGTCGTAAGGAATCCTTGAAATGAAAATGTTCAGATGTGACATGATGTTTGCGGTGTAATACAGTGTGTCCCAAAAATAGTGTTTAGTAAGAAGTCTTGTAACAATGTCAGTTCTTGCTGAAAGGAGTGTAAAAACCATCTAAGCTGAATAAAATAAGCATCAGGGAAATTCACTGGTTACATCAGCAAAAGACAATGTAAAGGCATAAATTATAATTAAAATGAAGCATTGTTAAATAAAACAGATGAGATGGGAAAAAAATATTTCCAAAAAGTCTTTTCGGCGTCACCCTAAAATAATTCGAAACACAATGTTTAGTTTTATTAAATTTTTTTTTTCATGATGAAAAAGTCATAAACAATGCACTTGAAGAATTGAGTCTTTGTGAAAGCGCTGGTGAAGTAGATTCGTAGTTTGAATATGGTGACATTTTGATAAGTCCATTTTTATCTCTTTTTAACTTTAAACTTGAAGCCTATTAAATTTGAATTCGCTTAAAATCTTAATTACCACTCATGTTTCAAATTGTCTGGTTTTTGCTGTTTTTATACGTACTTCATTCAAGAAAAAAGTCACAGTTGTGAATCTTAGGTTTTTTCATAAATTCATTCGAATGCGAATCAAAGTTCAAGCAAATTGACATGGTTTTTATTTTTAACTCATTCCACCTACGTAAGTGGAATAGACAGCGTATTATTTTCACGAGGTCTCTAAAACAGGATTTCACAGATAAAGAGTGCGATTGATGACTGATTCGTTCAATTTCTTTCTACCCACAATCTTGCTGCTGTAGACTGTAAATTTCCCCAGTGTGGGACAAATAAAGGATATCTTATCTTAATTTCTTTGTGAACAACTTCTCGTTGTCTCTGAAGAGATTTATTTGGAAAGAGTCCTGAGCTGCTCCAGAAGTTGACGGAGTGCAGTGAGGGGAACCTCTCCACAACGGACCTCCTAGTAGTGCTCTTCTGCCTCCCAATGCTTCATCTCCAGGAGTACGGACGACTGCTGCTCAAACTGGCCACCTGCTTTGAAGTAGTAGGTCATCTCCTAGGACCGCCCGACACTAAGTGACGCGCAGAAATCGATTTACCTGTCACATGAGTGGCTCACCCTTAGTTGCTAGTTTTGCTCTGACCGCAGGTTTCATCACTGGTACATTTGGCTCCCGCTGCTCAACCCGTATTGTTTTGTGTTTTTTGTTGTTGTAAATTGTCCTTGGGTGTCTTGAAAGGCGCTTATAAATTAAATGTATTATTATTATTATTATCTGTCAATGTCACAGATGTACCCGAAATAGTCATAAATACTTGCAAATCAACTTGAACATGAAAAAATGTTTATAGGTGCGAGAGGTACGCAAGACCTGGCATCTGCCTTTTGCCTCTAAATTGTACCAGTACATTATATTCTCTAAATATTAAAGGGTCAAAACAACATTCAGCTGTATTTATGTATTCATATGGAGCAGACCCGAAGCGATAAAGCAAAGCGTACGGTCAGTGAATGAGGCAATCGATCATGGTCAACAGTCTCTTAAATTATCTACACTCTTCTTTATAATCACCCTTTTTATCAATATTCAGCTGAGGAAACTGCTGGCCTGAAAAATTTTGTCTAAAGATGAAACTTGTGTCTGCCTGCCGGTTGTGCTTGTTTTCTCAGTGCTCCAACGACTACCAACGACTGCAAGACAGCTGCTCCAAGTTTGAAGCTTTGGATCTTGTGCTGAAGAAAAAGAGGAAGGAAGCTGAATACACATTTCTCTTCTGGAAAGGCTTCCCTGGCAAGATGACGGTAAACGAGTCTGTTTCTTGTTGTAACTTCCACGTTTCTATAATAATATTCATCCATCCATCCATTTTTCGATCCGCTTCTCCTCACAAGGGTCATAGGGGGTGCTGGAGCTTATGCCAGCCGTCTTTGGGCAGTAGGCCGGGGACACCCTGAACCGGTTGCCAGCCAATCGCACTCATAATTACACCTAGGGACAATTTAGAGTGCTCCATTAACCTCGGATGCATGTCTTTGGAATGTGGGAAGAAACTGGAGTACTCAGAGAAAACCCACGCAGGCCCGAGGAGAACATGCAAACTCCACACAGGGAGGCCGGAGCTGGAATTGGATCCAGTACCTCTGCACTGTGAGGTCGACGCGCTAACCACTGGTCCACCAGGCTGCCCTAATATTATTCAATAATATTAAATACACATTTTAGGAATAAAACTCTCCTGCACCTCTGTTTTGAAACACTTCTGATACTCAATTTAAATGAATATCAAGTTTTATAAAGGATCGTCGGAGATAGGCACTCAGAAATAACGACAAGACACTTCTGGCTACCAACAATAGGCACTTTATTGGTCCCACACAGAAATGATAACATAGTTCAAACAAGTTGTATGAAGCTAAAGATGATATACTCTTACCGTATGCCATTAGGGTGGAGAGCCAACACCCTCAACAGAGTGAGCTTCAATACGAGCTGGGCGTTCGTACGCTAACCCACAGCAGACTCTGCTGAGGAGCATCGCTCCCCTCCTTTTATCCTCTAAAGTGTGTGCATCGGGAGGGGTGAGTGGCCATTCTCATCCCTCCCTACGCCACACTGTTTGTTGTGTAATCAAGTGGCATTGATCACAATCAAGTTTTGACAATTCAAGCAAAGCAGACTATGAAGTCGTCAAAGCAGGCTAAATAGTTTATCTCTGAAGTCGTCAAAGCAGGCTCCAGAGTCCATCTCTGAAGTTGCTTAGGCAAGCAAGTCACCAAGTCATGCAATCATCCCAAAGCAGTTTTTCACTGACAAGATATACATTGATTAAAGAAAACATCACAAAATATCTTAATATACCAACCTCATTTGTGATAAGCACTCAGGCCTATGATGCTATAGCTTTTTATTGTTGATCATTAGCTTGGTACAGGGGCGGCCCGGTAGTCCAGTGGTTAGCATGTCGGCTTCGCAGTGCAGAGGTACCGGGTTCGATTCCAGCTCCGATCTCCCTGTGTGGAGTCTGCATGTTCTCCCCGGGCCTGCGTGGGTTTTCTCCGGGTGCTCCGGTTTCCTCCCACGTTCCAAAAACATGCATGGTAGGCTGATTGGACGCTCTAAATTGTCCCTAGGTGTGAGTGTGAGTGCGACTGGTTGTTCGTTTCTGTGTGCCCTGCGATTGGCTGGCAACTGATCCAGGGTGTCCCCCGCCTACTGCCCGAAGACGGCTGGGATAGGCTCCAGCATGGGATAGGCTCCAGCACCCCCCGCGACCATAGTGAGGATTAAGCGGTTCAGAAAATGGATGGATGGATGGATAGCTTGGTACAGATAAGTGTCTTGTTTTTTGTTTGCTTGATATTGATTTGTTTTTAGGTTGTTGGTTATTTTTTTTTTCATTTACATTTGAGAACCACTAACATAGACAAACAATTCACACACTTTCACACTCATGGGCAGTTTGAAAACGTCAGTGAACCTATCATGCATACATACATGTCTTTCATTGAACTCATTCACTCTCAAAGACGTTTTTAAACATCTTTTCAGACTTGGTCCAGAATTGGCTGGTACTGAATGAGTTAATTGTATTTATTTCCCCTCAATTTGTTATTGTTAGGACTCTCTACGAAAGGCTCACCGCCGCCTCATCTGCGAGAGCAGCAACAAAGCTCTGACGCTGCAGAACGCTGGAAGGTTCTCTGTCAACTGGTTCATCCTTTTTAATGATGCTCTTGTTCATGCACAGGTCAGCTCCGCACAAACACACATGTGCATACACATGACCTTTCTTTCAATTATTGTAACCTTTAGTCTTTTCAAACATTTGTGTGTGCTTGCCCTCATGCTCTCAGGGCATGGCACCTTGTAAAAACCTGGTAAGTATGACGCTCTGTGTCATGACTGTGCATATGTTTGATTATGTGAGGACACGATGGGGTTTTGTTGACTTTGCCTGGGAAGGGGTGTGTGTTTAAAGGACACCTGATCATAATAAATAGTGTCTTGAGACTCTTTCCTAAGACCTGTCAAACGATTCTCAGCCAAGCGTAAACAATTGTGAACAGAGCCCTTGTTCCATACCTTCCATAATCAAAACATTGGTTGTGTGAGGTCGACCATATTTAGTCATATGACACAAAAAAAATCTGTTCGTAATCGATGTCAACTGATTCAAGCTTTTATTTGTTTACTGATAAGGGATTAGAGTGCTCCCCCTTTGGCCAAGCAATGGCACGTTTTCCCTTCTCTGCCCAACGTCAATTCCTCCCTTCCCTACCTTGCTGTCAGCTTTGGGCATGAAAGCTTGACCAACAGCAGTCATGTGAATCTGTTGGAAGTTAAAGGAGCATTTCCACTTGGCACGACTCATAATGCTTATCATCTGACTGACCTTCATCTCCTCCTGTCCCACAGTTCTCCACCCATCATGTCTTCCCCTTGGCCACGCTGTGGGTGGAGCCTGTTCCGGAGGACAACACTGGCCTGTGAGTGACTTCTTTTGAAATCAATCAATCAATTTATGATCAAAGATGTTTTCATTTCACCGACTGAATTTGGATTGGATCAACTTTATTGTCAGATGAACATGTGACATATGTAAATAATACAGTGACTTGTTCCATTGTCTTTGAGGAGTTACGGACTGAAGCTGATCACACCAGAAGAAATGTTCACCTTGTTAGCGAGTTCCGCCTTGGAGAAGGTAGATGAAATAAGTAAAGACTGTTCATGCGATGATGTATATGAAGATCTCGTGGAAGTCCTCATTTTCCTGTGTTCACTTGACAGGCGAAGTGGATCCGCTGCATCAACCAAGCAGTGGCTCAGGCCCTCGGCTTAGGTGAGGGACAAAAGTTTGAGCCTCCCATTTGTAGGAGTTCCACCTACACGTTTTACAAGGACGGACGGCTAAAAGAGGCCACGTATGAAGGCCGCTGGCTGGCCGGAAAGCCCCACGGAAGGTAGGACTTGCTGAATTTTCATTTTTTTCCAAGATTGTTGATTGGCATTGTCGCTCTTTTCAGAGGCATGATAAAATGGCCTGATGGGAGGATTTACACAGGGTCATTTAAAAATGGACAGGAGGATGGGTGAGTTTGAGTTAACATGATCATGGATGAGATGGGACATTTTGTCCTCACCATATTATTCTTTGTTTAGTTTTGGTGAATTTGTGGCTCCAAACAAGACCCTGAACAAAAACGATCACTATCAAGGTCACTGGAAGGATGGTAAAATGCACGGTGTGGGTACTTACAGGTGGGCGTGTTCTGCTTCAAGGAGGGAATGTTTGAATGTCATGATCTTTGTCTTATATTATGATGTTATACTCGGCAGTGAAAGAAAAGAATCACTGAATTATTGCAGATTTTAAAAGAGCTAATATCAGCCACTTAATCGGTCGGGCCCTTTTTACTTTGCACAGATATGCCAACACAGAGGTCTATGAAGGATCTTACCAGGACGGCTTGCGCCACGGCCATGGGATGTTGCGCAGTGGCAAACTCAACACCTCCTCACCCAGCGTATTCATTGGCCAGTGGGTACACGACAAGAAGACTGGCTATGGTGTCTTTGACGACATCACCAAGTACGTTGCAGCATCCATCGGAACGTGCTGGAGATTCTTGCTTAAATACACTGCCAAATGTGCGTGTGTGTGCGTGTGTGTGTGTGTGTGTGTGTGTCTGTTCGCTCTATCAGAGGCGAGAAGTACATTGGTATGTGGCAGGACAACATGCGGCAAGGCACCGGCGTCGTCGTCACGCAGTTCGGCCTTTACTACGAAGGATCCTTCAAAGACAATAAGATGATGGTAAGAGAAACAGTGAGAGAACGAGGAGAAAACACACCTTTACCATGCAGTGAAAATGTATCCACCGTGTCACACCGTTTACCGATAAAAATATTGGGAAGGTCCGGGACGACTCTCCCTTCCAAGAGTGAAAACTCAACTTATCCCTCACCCGCTCTCATGCGGTCAACATACAGTACGGGAATTTTGTTCAGTCAATGTGAGGAAGTTCTCACTACCTACATCTTTTATCATCCGCACCTCACTCATGGGCTCTTAGGCCTCGGCACAAACCCGACACACTTGATGTATGCAACACTGTACCTGACGGTACGGCGATCACGCACGGTTAGTGCTCCCACTCCGAGTTCCGAAGTTGCGGTGGGAAAGGGTTGGGTGGATCAAAACACATTTTTCCAGCAAAGGGTGCATACTATATTTTTGTTGCTAAGATTTAACGTTCCTACTTTGTATCATATGATATTTACAATTTCCTAAACAATGCACAGTTACAAAAAAAACATCTAAAGGTCTGTTAAATCTTTGGGTGTGCTTCAGCGTATGGTCGAAACATCGTTTTCTGATCAGTATTATTGAATTAGAATTAAGCACAATAATCCACCCATTTTTATCCATCTCGGCGTCAGAGAGCTGCTATTTTGTCCTGTACTGCCACTGTCGACTGAAATTGACGTCACGGTGTCCACAGGCTCGTCTTGCATACATAACATATCACCAATATTCAGGAAACTTGACAGTTAGATAAATGTGTTCTTTTCGGTCTTATATGAATGCAAGAAGACAATTTGCTCATAAAAACTGGCTTACAAACGATAACCCCAAACTACCCCCCCACCCCACAACCACCACCCCCTGCGACACGCACACACACACACAAAACAACTAAGACAAACATGGCATTCAGAGTGAGGTGTGGAATTATTTCTTTCAGGGCAATGGAATCCTTCTGTCTGAGGACGATACAACATACGAGGGAGAGTTCTCTGATGACTGGACCCTTAATGGCAAGGTGATTACCAAGTGTCCATCTGTTTTCTATTTATGTTTATGCTCACAATGGTTGCGGGAGAGCCATCGTCTGTCACAGCCGACTTTGGGCTTTGTGTTTGTCTTCATCTAGTAGAGATGCACCTCGACTGCGGGTTAAAATGCTCGCTTTTTTCATATTTTTTGTGTGCAGTGTCACTTTCCCCTATTCTGCTCGTGTCTTTTCCCTGCATTCCTATTCTAATCTCTCTTCTTGACTTTGTCAGTCTCCTAAAGTTCACAATCCATCCGGTTTCCCTCTTGTATGGCCACACGCTTCCACTTGGTCACATGTGTGATGCATCTCATGTTTATTCCAGAGAATTTGGGGTTCCTATTTATCCTAACCTATTTGCTCCATGATATTGAAAAAAATGTGTGTTATATGATGTTGGTGCTATATTACGGTATATATTATTTGGCTGCCGCTGCTCAACCCGTATTGTTTTGTGTTTTTTGTAAAGTGTCCTTGGGTGTCTTGAAAGGCGCTTATAAATAAAATGTATTATTATTATTATTATTGCAATGTATTGAACCTAAAGAAAAATAGATTTTTATTATCTAATTTTTATGTGGTAAAATAAGCAGGCGCAATGTAATCTGAGGTTAATTATTTGTCATAACTCAATTTTAGAAAATTTAAACATTCAGACAGTTTTATTTCTTTTAGTAATTCAATTTTCTACTTCTTCCTGGAAAGTTAAGAGCTAATTTGCATCCCTGAACAGTCGTTTCAGTTAACCTCAGCTGCTGTGTATGTTTGTGCTTACTTTTTTTTTTTTTTACTGCATTTCTGTACAACTGTTTTACAGTGTTATAATGAATTTGGTATCAATGAGTATCTCCAGGGTTGTTCCTTATTTGTTTGTCCAAACCAAGCTTTTGCTCTGAAAGGTTTATGTTGCATACCAAATTTTCATTTCTTGCCTTTCCCACCTCATCCATTCCTGTTTCGAAGGCCGTATTCTCCAACTTATTTTCTATCCGTACCTTCAACACAGGCACCAACCACCTTACGGCCACAACTCAGATTGGCCGCCTCAACAATAGAGGCACGGAACATGGTCCACTCGGGCTCAATGTGGACACCAGCAGTAAGGGATGCCGTCAAGCTGAAGAAGGAGTCCTATCGAGCCTTTATGGCCTGTGGGACCCCAGAGGCAGCTGACGGGTATCGACTGGCCAAGCGGACCGCGGCTTCGGTGGTCGCCGAGGCAAAAACCCGAGCGTGGGAAGAGTTCGGTGAGGCCATGGAAGCCGACTTCCGGACGGCTTCGAGGAAATTCTGGTCCACCATCCGACGTCTCAGGAGGGGGAAGCAGTGCACCACTAACACTGTGTACAGTGGGGATGGGGCGCTGCTGACTTCGACTCGGGACGTTGTGAACCGGTGGGCAGAGTACTTCGAAGACCTCCTCAACTCCACCAACACGCCTTCCTTGGAGGAAGCAGAGCCAGAGGACTCTGAGGTGGGCTCTCCTATCTCTGTGGTTGAAGTCACCGATGTGGTTAAAAAGCTCCTCGGTGGCAAGGCCCCAGGGGTGGATGAGATCCGCCCGGAGTTCCTCAAGGCTCTGGATGTTGTGGGGCTGTCCTGGTTGACACGCCTCTGCAACATCGCGTGGTCAACAGGGAGAGTGCCCCTGGATTGGCAGACCGGGGTGGTAGTCCCTCTTTTTAAAAAGGGGGACCGGAGGGTGTGTTCCAACTACAGAGGGATCACACTCCTCAGCCTCCCTGGTAAGGTCTATTCAGGGGTGCTGGAGAGGAGGGTCCGTCGGGAAGTCGAGCCTCAGATTGAGGAGGAGCAGTGTGGTTTTCGTCCCGGCCGTGGAACAGTGGACCAGCTCTACACCCTTAGCAGGGTCCTTGAGGGTATGTGGGAATTCGCCCAACCAGTGTACATGTGTTTTGTGGACTTGGAGAAGGCGTTTGACCGTGTCCCTCGGGGAGTTCTGTGGGGGGTGCTTCGTGGGTATGGGGTACCGAACCCCCTGATACGGGCTGTTCGGTCACTATACCACCGATGTCAGAGTTTGGTTCGCATTGCCGGCAGTAAGTCGGAATCGTTTCCAGTGGAGGTAGGACTCCGCCAAGGCTGCCCTTTGTCACCGATTCTGTTCATAACCTTTATGGACAGAATTTCTAGGCGCAGCCGAAGCGTTGAGGGAGTCCGTTTTGGGGGCCTCAGTATTACATCCCTGCTTTTTGCAGATGATGTGGTGCTGTTGGCTCCTTCAAACGGGGCTCTACAACTCTCACTGGAGCGTTTCGCAGCCGAGTGTGAAGCGGTTGGGATGAAAATCAGCACCTCCAAATCTGAAACCATGGTCCTCAGTCGGAAAAGGGTGGAGTGCCCCCTCCGGGTCGGGGGGGAGATCTTGCCCCAAGTGGAGGAGTTTAAGTATCTTGGGGTCTTGTTCACGAGTGAGGGCAGGAGGGAGCGAGAGATCGACAGGCGGATCGGTGCAGCGTCTGCTGTGATGCGGACGTTGTATCGGTCTGTCGTGGTGAAGAAGGAGCTGAGCCAAAGGGCGAAGCTCTCAATTTACCGGTCGATCTACGTCCCAACCCTCATCTATGGCCACGAGCTATGGGTCGTGACCGAAAGAACGAGATCCCGGATACAAGCGGCCGAAATGAGTTTTCTCCGCAGGGTGTCTGGGCTCTCCCTTAGAGATAAGGTGAGGAGCTCGGTCATCCGGGAGGGGCTCAGAGTCGAGCCGCTTCTCCTCCACATCGAGAGGAGCCAGATGAGGTGGCTTGGGCATCTGATTCGGATGCCTCCTGAGCGCCTCCCTGGTGAGGTGTTCCGGGCATGTCCCACCGGGAGGAGACCCCGAGGAAGACCCAGGACACGCTGGAGAGACTACGTCACCCAGCTGGCCTGGGAACGCCTCGGGATCCCCCGGGGAGAGCTGGAAGAAGTAGCTAGGGAGAGGGAAGTCTGGGCTTCCCTGCTAAAGCTGTTGCCCCCGCGACCCGGCCCCGGATAAGCGGTAGATAATGGATGGATGGATGGATGGACCTTCAACACACCTGCTCCAAATCATGTAGCAATTAAACTAATCTCGCTTTGTCCTGAATAATGTAAATTAGTTTTTAGACTTGTATTATGGTTGTGCCCATTTCTCATTTCATGATTCTGTCTGAGACATTTTTGACATTCGGCGCACTGTTGCCATTTCTTGGAGCCAACACTACACTTACTCCTCCTCTAAAGAGATAATTCATTCGGTGTCGCATCTGAACTGTCACATTCCTTTCCATTTTAGTTCACATAATTAGTATAATGATCACATGACAGTGACAGTTTTCACAAATCTCTGACCTTAGGGAGTGCTGACGATGGCCAATGGCGATTACCTGGAGGGATCCTTCAGTGGTGAATGGGGCGCTGGTCCCAAAGTAACTGGCTCCTACTTTAAGCCGCATCTGTTTGAAACTGACAAGGACAAGATTCAATCTGTGTAAGTTCACCTTTAATTACTTGAATGTGCCAAGTGTGTAATATAAATGTAAATACAGTCGGACCTCTTTTCAACGTATCCCAGTTACGTTTTTGCGCCTTATACATGAAAACAATTATAAAATAGGCCATTCCTTGAAAGTGTGCCTTATACTCCGAAGTGCCTTTATAGTGCGGAAAATACGACACTTTATCCCTAACCTATCCATAGTCTGAATCACTTTTCCTCAATATTACTATAATTTTAATCTTGTAAGACACTTCTCCTAGCTAACATACGAGATACTGTAACGACCATAGCAATCATTTCCTGTTTACTTGCTTAGTTTACCAGAGTAGCTTGCGTGGCTTGTGCACACATCGGCTACAAGCTAAGTTTCAAAGTCAACAAGAAGCTGTAGCATCCATTGACGAAAAATCCATTTCAATTCCAAGCGGCGACTCTCGGTTCCAAATACGCATCGGCGCTCCTCTCTCCTCATCCTCAACTTCAGCAGCCATCCATCCAGCCGCACCAACGCCAACTGTCCAACAGCGCCAATATATCCACTGAACAAAACGGGATTGTGAAAAATGCTGCCCATTACAGGCGCAAAAAACACATGCGCCCCAGGTCTGTCCAGCACCGACAGTCAATGGCGCCGACATTCCTCCCAATTAAAATCTGTGCTGGTACAGGCATGCTGCCGAGAAGGCGCAACCACCAAGCACAGATACTTTTCCTTTTTTAGTTGGCTGGTCTCTCGATGTAATCGACAAAATTTTTTCGACGAAAAGAGCGGGCAGTGGGGAGCCTGCTTGCCCTCCAGGGACACTTGCTGCCGGATACGCCCTGGATCCATGGAGAGAGTGGAGACCGGTGTGCCTGACAGTACTGTCCGTGGAGGATGTGGAAGACATCTACATTATTGGCCTTTTGATAACAGGTATGCTGCTGTTTGGTGTTGGCAGCTTGCTGTTCTATCGCAAAATTCAACCGACGGGAGCGGCTCTATTGGACGTGAAGAAGCTGCCGGTCACTCTGGATGGCTTGGCGCGAATGTCCAACACTCAGACTCAAGCGGTGACTGAGCTCAATCGCAGCAATATTGTTGCGGTTTTGGAGCGACTCCGCGCGATTGAAAATACCATGGAGACGTTGGAATCCACGCTGCTGAAAGAATTTTCTGATTCGACTGATCGGCGCCAGTGATGAGATACAGACCAAGGACTCAAGGCTGTCTGGAATTGTTGGCGGCCGTCTCTCCAAAACAAACAATGCTATCTGGCCTTTCCCCTGAATGGAAATACGCATGGAGTCTAGGGCCCCCACCACAACCCCCCTCCTTCTCGGCCATGGACTGATAAGCCGGGACTGTCTTCATGATGAGCAGACCTCGACGAAGCAGCTATGACCTGTACACGCATACACATACACGACTGGACAACCACACGAACCACACGCACATACACATCCTTGTTATCACCGTCTTCATCGCTCCGATTCTTTTTCCCCCATGACGTGGTTCGATAATGCGGAGCGCAACAGGGACCGTGCAGCTGGTCAGGCCGGCCGCGTCGCGGTTACCCTACGCCCCCCCCCCCCTTCCCATTCATCCTCCCCTTTATACATGTTATGTCTTGTGACTTGTTGTAAGTGTCATATGCTTATTCATGTGCTCAGGTCTTTTTTTATCCTGGACTTAAATTATCCTCGGAAGAGGATAGTTAGAGCGTGTTTTTTTTTTCCCCTCTCCCTACCCAGCATTTTTCCTTTCTGAATTATGATTATAATTTCCCCATTGCGGGACAAATAAAGGATATCTTAATCTTGACAAATGTCGTGGCCAAAAAACGCTGAAAACAGTCCATATCAGGTCCACACGATGAAACAACAAACCATGTGACAAAACAAAAAGACAAAAACAACAAAAAAGCAAGGCTCTTGAAGAGTGCTTGCCGAAGGCTGCCTACTCGGGCGCCATCTTGGGTGAAAAAAAATATACATATACATGTAAGACGTCTACCTTATTGGAGGCTGTCATTACTGACTTAGGAGCGAAACCGCAACATGTTTAGCAGGCAGTTGTAGCCAGCCAAAGCTCGTTGCTAGGATTGCTATATAGCAATCTGCTGAGGTAAGACCGGTGTCTTACCTCAGCCTGCTGACTATCCACTTCCAGCTAACATAGCCTTGTGAAGCTTGATGGGATGGTCATCGCCATTCACTTATTAGAAAAATTTAAAAATCTGTGATTTTCAGTTTTGTGTTTTGATCAGGCTCAAAATACTGAAAAGTGCTTGTGTAGTTTGAACGAATAACCACTACCCAGCATTCCTTTCAGGGCATTTTTCCGGTGTCCTTATTAATAATTATGCATTTGTCGTAGTTACTTTATTCAAGTGTCACCAATAGCCGACTTCATTTTGCAGACTGCGATAGACGGCCCTTTCATTAAAATCATTTCTAACCCAAAAACCCAAAAATTTGAATTCTTCACAATTCTAAACATTACTTTTTCCTTAGAGTTGTATTATGAATGTGTTGGGCAAGATTGGAACGTGTGTGTTTTATTTCATGAAACCATGACTGTGGATGGTATGATTAATAGTGACTTTTCAGCCATTTTTGCTTGCTGTGGTCTCAATGAGTTAAGATTTTGATTGACTGACTGCAAGAAAGTCCTTTACTAAATACAGAATCAGTGAGAGTTTGCATTCAGATTAGTTATTTTTTCTTAAACTATTTAGTTAATATGAATATATTGTGGCAGAATTTCAATTGATCTGAAAAGACTGCATTCATGTGAAAATGTCACAGGTATAAAAATTTTCCCCTAGATGTGGCGTGTTCCGGGGAACCCTTGGCCACCACGTAGCTCCATCCCTGATTTGTGTTGTTGTTACAGATGTTGTGCCTAATGTTCTCTCATGGCTGAGACAGATGGTCCTCCTACACATCCCGTATTTGATAGATTTCTGATGCATGTGCTTCTTTATCGATTAATTGTTGTAAAGTGTCTTGAGATATCCTCTGTTATCACCATATAAGTGAAATTGACTTTACTTAAGTGTGTATTTGTGTGTTTTAAATGTGTCAGGAAGCTGGGCCGTCTGTGTGTGAGCGCTGAGGAGAAGTGGCAGGCTGTGTTTGACGAGTGTTGGTGCCAACTCGGCTGTGAGTCGCCTGGCCAAGGAGACATCCGCAAGGCATGGGACAATATTGCAGTGGCCCTCACTACCAACCGACGACACATTCTGGACAGGTGCATGGTCCCTTGTTGTTGTTGAGCCTCAGACACTTTATTCTTTTACTTCTGTCATATTCAAATTGACAAATGTGTGTGCATTTCTCAGTCCAGAACGTCTGTCTCGAAGTCATAGCAGAACTCTGGAGAGTTTAGAGGTTATCCCTCAGCATGTAGGCCTCATTACAATGGAGCGATATCACACTATCCATCGTTACCTCATGAAGGTATAGCCCCTTTGAGCATACGGTCACCTACATTGGAACCCCTAAAGTCATTTGCCCCTGAGAATTCTACCCTCCCTTACAGCGCTGTGGAAAAGTATTTGTCCTCTTTCTGAGTTCTGTGTTCTTTACATATTTATGACACACAAAGGTTTCAGTTCATCAAACCAATTTTAATATCACACCGAAACAACCCAAGGAAATACAAAATCTAGTTTCTAAATGCCAATTTAATTTATTTAGGCATAAATACTTTTTCACAGCACTGTACAGTAAAATGTCTCTAATCACATGTAGTTGGAACATTATTATCCATACATCATTTACATGAAGTCTGCCCGGCGTTGTGCTTGTTTTCTGGTTTCTATGCGGCAAAAGAAGGACTAACCTCCTGAGCACAGAACAAGACTATATTGTGTGCTGATAATACATGGAGTCATTCATCCTGTGCGAACACACATACACTCATGAATAATATGGAAACAATCACCAAAGAAAAAAATAATTACAAGAGCAGCACTGTGGAGGAAATCAAATATACCACTATTTATGATTATTCAATTAATCTAATCTCTAAGTAAGACGGTTATCGTCATAGAATGGCAATGATTGGGCACTAGGATGCATTTCTTATGGGGGAAGGTGATTGTTAATGACCACTGGGGTTCCATTGTCCTAAGCCTTTCTGCTGATAACCAATCGAGCTGGCATAAAACGTTTTTTGTCCTCTTCTCAGGCATGTGACACACCACTTCACCCACTAGGCAGGCTCGTGGAAGCCTTGGTGGCAGTCTACAGGATGACGTATGTTGGGGTTGGCGCCAACCGTCGACTCCTGCCCCAGGCTGTCATTGAGTTGAAATCTTATCTTAACCGAATCTTCCAGGTTGTAAGGTAGTACCCTGAGATTCCAGTCATGTCCGTTTTATTGCTATAGCACCAGTTCACAATAGAAGTGACCATAAGCCACTACACATTGAGCAGGTCAGGAACTCATTCATCACATATTAGAGAAAGTCAACTGAACCCAAGCACATGGCAATGGAAGCAAACTCCTTCGAAGAAACTTCAAACATCAGGCTCTTTGAAGCGGCTGTCTGTCTTGGCTGGTTGGGTTGAGATGGAGATGGAGACAGAGGCAGAGGAGAGGGACCGATGAGAGTGAGAAGAAAACAAGATAGAGGGGTTGTGTGAATGGCAATAGCACAAGAGAACAATAAGCACAACAACAGCCATATCAACAACGTTAACGGTCCGCTTCCAACACAACTGTCCCCAGTCTTGCCACGACCAGAACAGCAATTGAAATTGTTCTGAAATGTTATTTGTGGTGTTACATATATTTTTTTTCTTGGTTTGCATGGGAACTCTGTGCAGATTTCTGTTCCCAGACTTGCCAGAAGATGGCGGTATAATTCGCGAGCCAGTCGACCTTCAGGAGAAGGAGTCGGACGTCAAAGGTGAAAGGTTGTCTGAACAAGAAGCCTCCAAACAGAATCAGACCCTGAAGATGGAGTGGTCCTACCGCAGCCACATGGTGAGCAGCTTGGCCCTGCTGCTCCCTGTCCTGTTGCCCCGCCTGTACCCGCCACTCTTCACCCTCTACGCGCTTGACAAGGAGCGAGAAGACGATGTCTACTGGGAGTGTGTCCTCCGCCTCAACAAGCAGCCTGATTTGGCCTTGCTTGCCTTTCTGGGAGTCCAGCAGTATGTCTCGCAATATAAAAGGACTGTTGCAAGAGTCGGTTGTATGCTCTTTTAAGTCTTTCCCTCATTTCTTGTCAGGAAGTTTTGGCCTCTTTCAGTCTCCATGCCAGCACCAGCGGAACATCTGCAGGTAGTTTGGGTTGTTTGGTTTTGGTTCTGGGCATACAGTGCGGTGAAATTGTATTTGCCCCTTTCTTAAATTTATCATGTACCTTAAATTTATCATGTACCGGTATCATTTATCATGTACCGAGGTTTCAGTTCATCAAACCAATTTTAATATCCCACGGAGATTACCCAAGGAAATGCAAAATGCAGTTTCTAAATGCCAATTTGATTTATTAAGGCACAACAAAAATCCCACAATACCCTGGCCAAATCCTTTTTAACGGGACTGTACATTTCCAGAAATGTAACAGTGTTTGTGTGGGCGTGTCTCATCCAGGTTCTGTCGACAACCAAGGATATTTGCTTTGCTTCTGCAGTAGAAACACTGCAACAAATAAGGTTTGTCCTGTTTAGCAATTACTGCTGCACTGGTACCAAATGATAATGATAAAGCAAAATTGCACTATTGCAAATCATAAACATTAGAGCTATCATCTGATTTTCTGTCTAAAATGTACAAGCAAAATAGATTTTTCAAGTTTTTCATGCACTTATCAAAAGAAAAGTGGGCAAATATGCCATACCTAATGCAAATATTCATGTATATTGTAACATTTCAAATGCAAGCAAGTTCAAGAAATAACAGTGGGGCACATACGGTAAAACTCTTCCTGTAAAACCTAAACACTTAAGAAGAATAACGCACACTGTACATTTTAATACAGCATGTAGTTCGTGTTATAAGGAGCTTCATTTGTCCTTGGTTTTTTCAGCACAACGTTCACCCCATCAGACAAGCTGCATGTGATCCAGCTGACCTTTGAGGAGATCACAAAAGAAGTGCAGTCCCTGCTCAAACAGGACTTTCTATGGTCCATGGATGACCTATTTCCTGTTTTCCTCTATGTTGTGTTGCGTGCTCGGTGAGTGCCCACTTTTGTTTTTCCATTAAGATTAAGATTAAGATATCCTTTATTTGTCCCGCTATGGGGAAATTATAATCAGAATTCAGAAAGGAAAAATGCTGGGTGGGGAGAGGGAAAAAAAAAAACCCACGCTCGAACTATCCTCCTCCGAGGATAATTTAAGTCCAGGATAAAAAAAGACCCTAGCACATGAATAAGCATATGACACTTACAACAAGTCACAAGACATAACATGTATAACGGGGAGGATGAATGGGAGGGGGGGGGGGGTAACCGCGACTTTATGGACTTGTTTGTAAAAGTAGCTTCCTTGTTGGACAAAGATTAGCATTTACATACTTTTGTCTAACATACAAGAATCAGGAACCTTGGATCAGAGGTCAACCTGATCGAAGATCTGATGGACCCCTGCATCCAGCATGGAGAGCACGGAATCATGTTCACCACTCTGAAGGTAACCATGACGCACCATAATACAGTGGTACCTTGATTGACAAGTTTTATTCATTCCGTGTCCATGACCACGCTCTTACTGCAATTCATTGTGTCACAAATCAACTTTCCGCATTGAAATGAATTGAAATGCATGTTTTTAATAAGACTGATATGCCCCTTTAGTTTTTCTCAAACCTTTACACCAAGTATTATCTAAAAATAATAAACATTGAGGTCTCTGCGTACCAACATCATGACCAATATTAAAATACAGTCGTGTAATAAATCTAAGTGTTCATGAAAATAATATTATAAATGACCATAACATTAGGCATTTAAACATTAACACTGTGCTTAAATATATGAAAATTGTGTAAAAAAGTGAAACACAGATGAACTGTATTTGGGCATTGATACTTTCACGTACCACTTGAATGAGTCGTGATTAGTCGCACTTTGAGAATCACTGCTTTATATAATCCAAGAGGGACAGAGGTGCTTTGATTCAAGTAACAGCTGCGTGTGAACAAAAATGTTCATTTATTTACTGACAGTAGTTGTCATACAAAACTGAATAATGCCCTATCATTAAATATAAAGTGATCCCAATTGTTACAACTTGAAAGACGATAGCCAATTTATAAAGAAAACAAGTACACTAGTGGCCCAGAAATGCCACAGGCCATAAGGCTAACATGTGCCTGTTTTATGGGGAATGAGGGCACATTACAATGCATCTTAAGAGTATTAAACACTCATACAAATGCCATCTATCAGAACGTGCAATATATATTGAATACATTTAACTCGTCTGCAGTTCAGTAATTAAGACTGCTCCAATATAATACACGAGGTGCAGAGACTCACTGCAAACATCAAATCGCAGCCAACACTGAAGATGAATTTAGTGTTGTCACTGATGAGTGCAGCTGGTGATGTTGCTGGGATTCGGTAAGCCTCCATCCGGTAGACTACCTAGTCAAGTACAACTTTATTGTCAAATGTGCTGTATGTGCAACAGTTTCAAACTCATGGCCCCGGGGCCGATCCGGCCGGCCACGTCATTTTATGTGGCCAGCGACAGCAAATCATGTGTGTCAACTTTCATGATCATTGCCAAAATCTGTACCGAAATGTCAAGTTGTCATGTGTAATAAATAACGTTGTGATTTTGCAAAAATGTTGTTACCCGGTTTGCACTCACTTGAACAAAATTGAACAAACAGAGGTCCAACAAACAAATAGTTGCCTGATTATTACTACAAATATTATTATTGTTGATAAAACTGCATTAGAGAAATAACATGGGCAGATTCGGAATCTGTGCAAAAAATGATCGAGAAAATTTACTTTTATTTCTGATTTAAACTTTTTTTAACTTGCTGAGCAGTGCTCTCGGCCATTAAAAAGACAAATGGCACTTTCAAAAACAAACATTAATGTGGTCGTAGAATAAAATTTAAGATGTATTTTTTTCTTTCTCAGCATCCCATAAAATGCAAGCACGAAACAATCAAGGTTATCCTTGCCTTCACTTTCTCAAGTGATGGCGGCAACATGCTGTGGAGTTTCCTTCAGCCATCTTGTGCTGGCCCCTAAGTCCATTTTTTTTTCAACGCAGAGCAGAAAAGAATGACCAAGCATTGTCTTGTTTTTTTGAAAATCTCTAAGTTGGGGCAATCATAAATCAAAATACCGTTTGCTAAGTGACTCTGTGCAAGGTCCTAAAAATCCTTCCAACGCAATGGGATGTTCCGTGTCCTCCCGCAGGCCTGTTACTACCAGATCCAGCATGAGAGGATCACTTAATGCAGCAGCAACAGCAGCTTCGTTCACTGACACGTGCGCTGTGACTCCTCCCCCGTCACCAGACTGTCACGGGGGCTCAGCTGAAATCGCTAAGTGCTCCATCTGCTGCTGACATTTATAGGAGACCACCTTCCCCCCCTTTGTGACTGCGAGCGGCTGCCGGTGTTGTAACCGCCATATCCACCTCTTCAAACTGTCACCTGTCTTGACAGTTTCCTGGGTTAAATCCAGAGGTGCGCAGCATTGTCACCAAGGAGGACAATTGAGAGTGCCCAACACAACAGTAATTGCTCTTCTCTTGTGTCAAAAGACATGATTCAACCTACAGACTCTCAGTGGGATATTTGCCGGCTTTCAAACAATTCAAGCCATATTTCTAACCAAACGGTGCTTTATATACCAAACAGTGGTTGAAAGCATACTGAAGTTTACACAACTGACTCACATCTCGTGCATGCAAGTGGTGCTGAAGCTGCATTTACTGCTCGGCTCCAGTTCTCACAATGGTCTTTTTCGAAGCATTCACTGCACAGATTGTTTAGTCATTGTGTTGTGCATCGCGGCTTTGTCCTAAAAGAGCTTGAGAGGGATTATTTTGTGTTCTCCAATGATTTAACCATGGAAGTGATTTCGGCCACTGCTGGGACCTTCCCGTAAATGACACTAAAAATGCAATTTTTACTCAGTTCACATCTTTTTCAACTTGCCGGATAAGCTGTGTACAGACTTGAATACAAAATGTCTACACACCGCTACTCATATGCCAGGTTTTTGCGGTCTGAAGAAAAAAAAAATACTAGAGGCATCATGATTAATCACTTTAAAATGTTTCCACCGTAAATGGACCTCTAACCTGTACAGCCCATTTGGAAATTTTGTTTTAATCTATTTCAAGAGGAGAATTCAAAATAACTGAAATAATGTGGTTCCACAATTGTGCATACCCTCTTATAATTGTGTATGTGGCTATGTTCAGAATTAAGCAGTCACATTTAAACTCATGTTGAATGGGAATACAATACAATACAATACAATACAATACAATACAATACATGCTGATTTATATAGCGCTTTCACAACAGCGGCAGCTGTAACAAAGCGCTTTGCAAAACAGTTAACATAAAGTAAAATAATAAACACAACACATAACATAAAACATGGACAGTCATGCAGTTCTAACCACTTTTCCATCACACACTTTGTTGTTTGAAGCAGTTTGAGATGAAAGAGAGAATCAAAGTGTCCTTTAACCAGTGGATCAGAGACATCATGCTCAAAATGTGCACACGTCGGCTACAAGCTAAGTTTCAAAGTCAACAAGAAGCTGTAGCGTCCATTGACGAAAAAAGAGATTGGTTCACTTCTCCTGTCCCATGGAAATCCATTTCAATTCCAAGCGGCGACTCACGGTTCCAAATACGCATCGGCGCTCTTCGCCAACGCTCCTCTCTCCTCATCCTCAACTTCAGCGGCCATCCATCCAGCCGCACCAACGCCAACTGTCCAACAGCGCTGACATAGCCACTGAACAAATCGGGGTTGTGAAAAATGCTGCCCATTACTGGCGCAAAAAACACAAGCGCCCCAGGTCTGTCCAGCACCGACAGTCAATGGCGCCGACATTCCTCCCAATCAAAATCTGTGCTGGTACAGGCGTGCTGCCGAGAAGGCGCAACCACCAAGCACAGATACTGCTCCTTTGACGAATGTCGTGGCCAAAAAGCGCTGAAAACAGTTCATATCAGGTCCACACAATGAAACAACATGTGACAAAACAAAAGACAAAAACAGCAAAAAAGAACAAAAAAGCAAGGCTCTTGAATAGCACTTGCCGAAGGCTGCCTACTCAGGCGCCATCTTGGGGGGGAAAAAAAATCAATCAAGAATCAGCACATACCTGCTACAATTTAACGTGCTTCCTATTAAACCCAAAGCTCAGATGTTTTAGCAAGTTTTCCTGACATTTGTTGTTACTTCGGAGCAGAAACCGAAAGGTTTTATGTAAATACAGTTTTTTTATTGTTAACTATTCCCTCCATTTTGTCCCCCAGTTTCAACTCAAGAAAAACATCAGAGCATGACGGAGGGATGTTGTCTTTGTACCAAATATACTTTTTAAATTTTGGCGATAACTGGCTTGTTATTCAAATTATTAACATCGGTTCATTCTTGAGCAGGAGCAAACGTTCCGATTCAGCTTTTATCTGAAAGCGTAACACAATATCTTGTTCAATAAGAGTGGCTAAAACTTTATTTTCAATTGCAAATTCAGGGTCCTGCTGTGTTATAATTGGCAGCTGTTTCTAGACTCATTTGCTACAGAACGGTGTCCATAAGAAATTTCTCCTACAGAAACACATTCTTTTTTTTATTGAAGGGACTTTACTAAGTACTAAGGGATTCAGTGAAATGACCATTTAAATCAAGCATCAACTACTGTCCACTTAGCAGTTGCAAGACAACATGGACTTGAAAAGTGACGGCGAGCAGCGGGCGACTGACGCCATAGAACGGGAGATGCTGGTTTTGTGGCGAATGAAGCAAGGCAAGAGAAATCCAGAGCGGTCTATGTGACGGCTTTACGACATCACGCGGGGGCGGCAGGTTTGAACTGAAGAGTGTTTCTCGTTTTGTTTTTTTGTTTTGTTTTTTTTTTGCGTGTTGCCACCAAAGTTGTGCCGGAACAAGAGGGCAAGCCTCAAGGAAAAACAAGCTATGGAAAAGGAAACAAAGCAAACCCCAAACCCTGTTTGCTCCACAAATATATACTGTATTTTCCTGCATACATTTTGAAGAATTTCTCATGTTCTGATTAAAACTGAATAGAATTGTCCAAGTGTTATGTAAAATTAATGGGAGAAAAAATGTTAAAAGGAATTATTTTGATCTGGCATTTGAACAGAGGTGTGTAGACTAATATCTACTGTATGTGTAATAATGTACCACTGACATGAAGCAAACACTTTACCAACGTTGTCGTGAATATGACTCCTGATTGATCCCCACAGCTCTACTCTCCGAGTCCGAAAGAGTTAAGAAGATTTGTCAGCTCCCGGGCAACGAGCGAACTGGTTTCCGGTGGCCAGAGGCAACAGGCTCACTAGCCCGGGATTAAGTTGGATCGGGGGAGATTATCGCTCTCTCCCTCTCCGTAGTTTGATGACAGTGCTGCGGTCTGTTCTGCGCTCAATCTCTTGGGAATGATTTGCCACCAGATATTGGTTTTGGAGTGTCTGTGCAATTGATGAAGAGTGCGGCATCCGCAGAATAGAATATTTGGGCCGTGAAGGTATGAGACACTTTCTGTCTAACTACTTTTACTACAATGCAAATACAATACAAATTTCATGAATTTATTTTTCAAATTATGCACTTTGCTTGACTATGTTATCTTCAACGCGTTTTAATTAAATGCAGTTTAACATACGACCGGATTTAACATTTAATTTGTTTACATAAGGAGCCAATGAACTGTTTTGTGCACTTAAAACATCAATCATGAATAAAATATCCTAGGGTCTATTATGTCCATTATCTTGTGCTGGCAAGCGGAGATGGTGCGTCTTCGCGATTGTAGCATGTTGTTACAACCAGTTTGAGGCGTGCTATTAACATCTGACCTTTTCACACCAACAACCCGCCCAAGGATGGATTACCATTAAAAAAAAAAGGATGGCCTGTCACAGAAAGCCCCCAAATGTTTCAGGATCACCACCTGCCGTGTGACTTTGTCATGATGTGGTGGTGACATCCAAGAAACCGCAACTGTGCCATTTTCAGGCTTCTTCAAATTCTCTGATTCTTCTGCTGCTCAGTGTCAAAGGTCAAGGCTGCAGTGACCATGAGGCAGGCCGTGGAGGCTCAGGTATTAAGCCCCTACTGTGAACTGGGAGAGCAGGGTGAGTCGGGAAAATCGTGTCACACTAACCCCCACCCTACAAAGTGCACTGTAGCCATCTGTGTCGAACTGTTGTTTGTATGAGTGTTTCAGGACTTCGGCAGATCCTGACAGATGTGGTGGAGGAGGTTCGACGTACACTGAATCAGGACATCGATGGGACAGAGATTCTCCACAGTCTGCTCAATGCCCCCTGGTTGCAATCACTGCTCAAAGTACATGCTCACACACACTTGGACACATACTCATATGCGGCAAAGTCAGGGCTTGATCTGATAATTGTTGGCTCAATGTAAACAGCAGGGTCTTCCTTCAGCATCACTGTATCATCAACATCTACCGCAGGGCAGAGAAAGGCCCGATGACATTAACTCTGGAATAATCATGTCACACTTTTAACAGATGTATGAATGTCTTCAAAGATACCTACGGGAATCCCCGGCTCCAGTTCTGGATTACACCTCTGATCTCTCATTTCAGGTTTCACAGCAAACTTCTTTGAATGCTCCTCTGTTGCTTGATGCTTGCTCCAAACTGATGTTTTCTTTCCTGTACAGTTGTTGATTGACATCAAGGCATTCCCAGGCTGCTCCGAGGAAGCTAAAGAGCTTGACCGTCTCCTGCGACAGCCTCACCTTCAGGTACTCTCTGCGTCCGCACTTACCGTGGTTTTTGCCCCAAATGTGCATGATATGCATTGTCCATGCAGGCGCTGCTTTCTGCCCATGACACTGTGGCCCAAAAGAACTACGAGCCTGTGTTGCCGCCGATGTCAGATGACGTTCCAGACGAAGAGGAAGCCACCAGGATCGTGTGCCTGGTCAAGAACAAGCAGCCGCTGGTGAGCTGCTGAGAGAAAAATCTTCCTCTTGTCAATTTGGTTTCAAGCAGCCGAGGTCTAAGTTGATTCATTATTTTGAACTCCCCTGACATTGGAAGTCGGTCACGTTTCAAGGGCATGACCCTTTCTTGGCTTTTCTGGATGATTCCTTGTGACACGCATACTGGTTTGCTCGATGTCATTCATCAGTGTGTTGCTTCTGTTTCGAATAATTATTTGCATTCATCAATTTGTGATTGTGTTGTGAGCCTGCAGATGGCATGATCAGCAGAAACCACCAGTTTGAAACATGTGGCCTTTGAGTCCCTTTGTTGCTTCACAGCTTTGCAATCGTCTGAGAACTTGTTCACAACTGCCTGCCACGTCCCCTCCTATGGCAAAAAATCCAAGAGCCGCGATCTGCAGTCACTCGGACACCCTGAGGCTTCACTTAGAGGGATTGTTGAGGTCCAGCCGCATCTCAAGCCCGGATGAGAACGCTTCAGCAGTATGTAGCGTGCGCAGCGGTAGCTACCTGTCAGCAGAGGCTGCATCTCGCCCAACGGTTCCGCCGCGCCACCCGCCTTGCGACATGTCCATGAAGCGCAATTGCAAACCACTAAGCCAGTGCAGAGTTTGTGACACCAATCTCCTCTGGGAGCCGAATGTAAACCACTCTTCTCCGTCACTGTACAGCGCGGTCCTGATTGGTAAGAAATGATCAGACCATCATCTATCCCCAATCATTACCTCCATTATCCATCACGTTGGCCATCACTGTTGAGTGATTGTAACACAGGGATCCATCTTTTTTTTCTTGGAGATGACTTCATTGAAGCGTTAGATGGCAGAAATGAGGATCAAACATCTCCGGTGCCCATCCATGGCCCCATCGCACCCCGGCGATGGGCTGTGTCTCCGCACTGCCTGTCTTTATCCTACTACGCCAACGTGGACCACTACCAACAGCTGAATCTGCCTCCGAGGCTGAGAAACCAGAATCCCCGGGTTCGCACGGCACCCCCCAGCCCTGTATGCCCCCGCCGGCTGGTAAAGATCTCTCGGGGTCCCCGTGTGGAGCTCGCCAAGCAAGAGAGTCTGGACGAGCTGCGGAGCACGGTGCAGCTGGCCGCCAGCTCCATGGAGACCAGCACCAAGGATATCCAGCTACTCGGGGAGAGGATGGCGATCGCGACAGAGCGCATGTCCGAAACAGTCCACAACAACTCTCAAGCTTTGAATTTGCTTGACCAGGTGGTAGATCGGCTTCAGACAGTCCTTAATACTGGCAGGACAGAGAAGAACCCCCCACTAGCCAAATGTGCAGCTGCTGAACAGCGCAGGATTCCCATAAGCAGCATAGTGCAGCGTCCTTCCCTTTCCTCCATGCCTTCGCTCATTTCGTCATCCTGCAGCTCCCTCAGCAACTGCCCAGATGTGCCCTCCACGTCCCGGGCTAGAAGCTGTCTATCTGGATCCTGTCGTCGTGGATCACCCCGCGGCAAGCCCAAATATCCTCCTTCGTTGCATCATCTCACCAACGGCTCCTTGGGAGAAGCCAAAAAGTCTTCCTCTGCTGTGAGAGGAGGTCGCTCCAACCACCAAAAGAAAGGGAAGAAGACATGAGAGGTGGAGCCGCCCTAACACCCCCCCCCCCCCCCAAAAAAAAAAAAAATCCACCATTTGGACTTTTCAAGCTGCTTTGTGTTAGTTGGATATTTTCTTGGTCCTTTAATTGTCCATCTCCATCATTTTCCTGCATTCTTACGTACACTTCCACTCTGTGCTCTGTTCGGTTTTCTATCTTTTGTGTTGCTTTCTTTCATCTCACTGCAGCCAGTCTGCACTCCTCATTCAACCGAATCCATTGGCTGTGCCATTGCACCTCAATGGCACCTCACGTCTGATGTGGTCTCCTCCTTTCTGTCTTAGGGAGCAACAATAAAAAGAAACGAAATCACTGGGGAGATTTTTGTCGCTCGGGTGATTCATGGAGGCTTGGCTGATCGCAGTGGTGAGTTTTGCCTTTAACCCTTTGCTTACTCTTCGGGTCAACGCTTTCGTACATGAAGGCTGTTCCAGGTCTGTTAAAACGAATTTTTGATTTCCCAGTTTGTGGCAATGATGGAAATTTTGAAAGGGTTCAACTGCACATGCAATAAATTTGTGTATTTTGTATGGGATAATGGTAGCAATGTTCAAGAGGGAAACTTGAAAGAGTCCAAAGAACTGTCTGTGTTCCCACAGAAGCGTGTCTGTGGGGAATCACCAAACAATGAGGGAGTCAAATTGCATGATAATGATCATACATAGTACGAACAGAGATCAGGTGCTTTGACACAGAGCAATGTGCACAATGAGTACTTTCCATTTCTCTGAAAAGTTTTTTGTTTGTTTGTTTTTTAATGTGGTTGGTATTAGTGATATAGGTCCTGCACTGAAGCCCAAGCGAAAGTATTCATAATTATTGATTTGTGTGAGCAGGTTTGCTCCACGCAGGGGACCGGATCATAGAGGTGAATGGCTTTCCGGTGAATGGCTTGGAGCCAGAGCAAGTCATTCAAGTTGTGGTAGGTGCTTCCATTTCATGTACAGTACATCAATCCTGTGCAGTAGTGTTATCACTTCCCATTTTCAGTCGTATGTCACTGTTGATATAACGCAGCAAAATATTTAAGTTTTAACACAATCCGTTTCAATCAACTCTTGATTTGTTCAGATTTGGTAAAATTATGAAAACCCTTTTTCACCATCATAAAATCCAATCTAACGCTACAGGCCCTTTTTAAATAACATTTTTACTTTAATTTTCTGTCGTACAAGTGTGAAGATGAACACAACTGTTAACGTTGAAAAAGAATAAATGGTGCACTCTTCCTCAACTTTCATGATTGTGATGTGTTCATTCAAGCAAAGAGGTAAAAACAAAAGAATCTTAAATTTAGCAAGATCCTACCAAAATCTGTGCAAGAGTTGACCTAAACTGGTCACCCGTCAATCACAGGGTACATCTAGACAAAACCTTTCAATTCACACCTACAGAAAATTTACAGTCTTCAGTTAAGATAGCACCCCAGCAACCACCTGTTTGTCAAGTTACCCTCGGGCCGGCGTTACATAGCACACAAAACCGGGACAAGCAGATTCAGGGACAGTTTTTTCCCTAGAGCCATTACTGCAATAAATAACCACCGAAAATAATCAAAGCTACTGCATTTTTAACCCAAACTCACTACCTCCCTTGTGCAATAATGAGCAATATCTGAACCATTTCATTCCATGTGCAATATGTGTCCTGTGTGCAATATTAGCCTCAGTCCACACTGCCAATAGGAGGTTTGTATTTATTTTATTTTTAAATGCACTAAGGAGTGGCACCCACATTTCGTTGTATGTTAAACAATGACAATAAAGCCGATTCTGATTCTGATGTATTTGGAATGTGGGTGGAGTGCCTGGGAGAAAGCCACGCAAACACAGGGAGGGTATGCAAACTATTTACACAAACATCTGAATGTTGTATACTTGGTGTGCATCAACTTTAAGCATGAATAAGTCCCTCCACTGATTTTTTTTGTTGTGTTTTGTTGTTGTTGTTTTTTATTCCAACCAGCAGGCCAGAGCACAGGGAACCATCATCTTCAAAGTGGTTCCTATCACCGACAGGCCCATTCATAACCATACCATGGTGAGCTGTCTTATCGATATCGAAACTGAGCAAACGATTGCCAACTAACAACAAAACAATTTTGTTCATGAATTGAAATAAAAAACGAAAATGCTTCTCAAAAATCCAAGCTCACTGCAATTTGTCTTCCGTTGATCACACAAACTATAATGACAGCAGAAATGTCCTTCGTTTTTGTCTTTGTCAATTACTTTCATATATTACAGTATACATCAGCTTTTGTTAATTTTAAGTTTGGTGTTGCTGTTCGTTCATAAGGAAGATGGAAGGTCAAATTGTCGTTAGAGAAGTGCGGTTTACTCAACAATCACTCCATATATTAGTAAAACTAAATTACAACAAAACATTGTAAAAAAAAATTAATTAAACGATTTAAAAACAAACTGGCAAAAAACAAAAAAAAAACAATAAAGTCAAATGGAAATCAAACCTAATTGTAATGAAAAATTCCAAGCTATAATAATCCTGCTCTCTTCACACTTTCATCCTCACTTCCTGGCTCCTTGCCTAACTTTTCGAAATCGTCTTGTTTACACATCAGCTTTACGTGCGTGCTATGGTGGACTACAACCCTCAGCAAGATCCCACCATCCCCTGCACAGACGCTGGTGTGGGTTTCAGGAAAGGTGATGTTCTGGAGATCGTAGACCAGACAGACGCTCTGTGGTGGCAGGCCAAGAAACTGCCCAGCAATGTGACTTGTGCAGGCCTTATTCCCTCCAGCAATCTACTCAAACGGTCAGTTCAAACCTTTGCCTTCTCACACGTAAGACAAAGATGTGGAATCGTCCCTACTAACTTGTTGATGCGCACTGTGTTGCAGGAAGCAGAGGGACTTGTTGTCATATCAGCCGCACACCTGTATACACATACGTAAGTTCACCCAATATTTGAATATTCGTATCCCTGTGCATAGACCCGAGTTAGTAAAGATTTACAAGTGCTTCGAACTGAATGACTGAGACGAATTATGCTGTCTGATTTTGTCTCTTTAAATACTGTGTCTGTAAGGCAAGTGCAAACTGGCACCGCTCTAACTGCTGTTATCAGGGCAAGGGCGATGCATAGAGGCAATTTGAGCGTGTCTTACACTCATGTAAATTGCCAGGAACAAAAATAACACCGGTCAACAAGTTGTTTTTTTTAAATCAGAGATGCAAGTAAACTTTTTTGATTTTTTTTTCCAACACTAACTCCGAATCAGCCCTTCTATCGTACATCAGATTTTCATAACACCACGACTGTTGATACGAATAATAATAATTATACTTGGTAATAAGAATAATGGGCGGCCCGGTAGTCCAGTGGTTAGCGCGTCGGCTTCACAGTGCAGAGGTACCAGGGTTCGATTCCAGCTCCGGCCTCCCTGTGTGGAGTTTGCATGTTCTCCCCGGGCCTGCGTGGGTTTTCTCCGGGTGCTCCGGTTTCCTCCCACATTCCAAAAATATGCATGGCAGGCTGATTGAACACTCCAAATTGTCCCTAGGCGTGAGTGTGAGCGTGGATGGTTGTTTGTCTATGTGTGCCCTGCGATTGGCTGGCAACCGATTCAGGGTGTCCCCCGCCTACTGCCCGGAGACGGCTGGGATGGGCTCCAGCGCCCCCCGCGACCCTAGTGAGGATCAAGCGGTACGGAAGATGAATGAATAAGAATAATACAGGGTGGCCCACTTAAAAGTAGCCCGGATTTTTTTTTAAATTAAAATATTTTTTAAATTTTTTTCAAAACATGTATTTAATTACGTGAATGTTACAAGTGACCCAAGTCTTTCCAAAACCTGTTTTTATTACTTACAGGTTACAATAGATGCTGGAAGTGTTCCAAAACTGCTCCGGTTATACACGTTGGCGCTGAGCCAATTTTTGTTTGTTTTAGATTATACACGAACAGTAGTGCTCCTACCTTCTCCGGGTGCGTACCATACCTCAAGAAAATTGTGTTTTCCTTGCAGCAGAGAATAGTGATTGTGGAAGGCTATGTGCGAACCGGATCAATTAAGAAAACACAAGAGGCCTTCACTCGCGAGTACCCACAAACAAAACCACCGGCTAAACGTTGTGTTCAGAGCCTGGTTAAGAAATGGCGAGACACTGGCTCTCTCCCAAACGTGAAGAAGCAGAGACCTAAATTAGTCCGGACACCCGAAGTTGTCAGTGATGTTCAGCAGCGAATTACAAATAGCCCTCACAAGTCAACTCGGAGACTATCCCAGCAAGTTGGTGTATCACGAACGACATGTCAGCGTGTACTGAATTCTCTGAAACTGAAACCATACCGAATTTCATGTGTTCAGGAACTAAAGCAGCCCGATAAAGCTAAACGCATTAATTACTGTACATGGTTGCTGACTAGCATTGCAGACGGACTTTTGGACCCACTGCTATACTTTATGTCGGACGAAGCATGGTTTCACTTATCAGGATACGTAAATTCCCAGAATACGCGGTACATCACCTTAGCAGAGCTGCAGTCAGTATCAGCCAACATCCTGTGCCGTGCTCAAAAATGTATAGATGTCAATGGGGGACACTTCCAGCATCTCTTGTAACCTGTAAGTAATAAAAACAGGTTTTGGAAAGACTTGGGTCACTTGTAACATTCACGTAATTAAATACATGTTTTGAAAAAAATTAAAAAAATATTTTAATTTAAAAAAAAAACATCCGGGCTACTTTTAAGTGGGCCACCCTGTATAATAACAATAGCATAATATGCAATTTAGGAATATATTTAATAGTCTTTTTAAATTTAAAATTAGCTTCAGCAACAGGGGGGAATTTTTGTTTTCTGAAATCTCATAGCAATAAATTACAATGCATGGCAAAATGTGTGTTGCATTTTGTTCATCCTTAAAAAGAAAAGACCATTTTTAAAAATCAGCATCAAAATTACATTTAGGAACACATAAAACCATCTCTGATTAAAATTTGCTGTGATGATCAGGGTCATAACTTGAGGCCGTTTCAGCAACGCAACAGTACGCGCATTCAGTTAGAGAGAGGAAACACCCAATTCAGATCGCGCTCTTTGAGAACTTAGTAATGTCAGGCCTTACATGACTCCATCCTAAATCTATGTAATTGTGTCTCTTCATCTTCTTGCTTTGCTGAAGTGAGCACGGTGGAGGAAGGTACTGTTCAGTTACCACTTTCAATTTAATGTCGCATATTTATCCTTTCATCGATGCTTTCTTTATTTCAACCCGTTTCCCCTTCCCCTCAGAGGAGGACCTCATGGCCATTGATGAGAAATGTGTTGAAGCGGGTAAATGTTGAAGGGTTGAAAAATGAGCTTTCTCCACCCTGTGTTAGATGTTGAGTAACTCCACGTATGTGTTTCTTCTCTCTTTCTCCCTGCCAGATGAGGAGGCTTTTGAATCTGGTAGGTAAGTTTTTGTTTATCGAATCTGTTCCGATTTGTTCTCATGTGTGCAGTGTGTCGCAAACCCTTTCCTTCGAATAATAATCTTTCTACCTCTTGCTTCTTTTCACGTGCTATCTGATGCGGAATGCCAGACGAGCTCAGAGTTGGTGAGAGATTAAACCTTTGGGGACCAAAACTGTCACATTAATTCATATCTAAAGAGATCAATTGATATTCAGTGCGATTACTTTCATAGGATGCCTGATAAATTTATATGATTGAAGTTGGAGAGTTAAATTCTTTCAAATGACTTTTCACCCTCCCCTCCTTTGACTATTTATACATTCTTATTGAAGATATACATTTAGTTTCTCATCACAGTCTTTAATTGAGACAAGTTACGGACATACAATGTGACCTGGACTATACTTGCATTACTTAATGTAAGATTCCGTACTCGTTCTCTATTTCCTTGTGCTTCCCATTTGAATTGTTTTCCTATCGATAAAGAGGAGGATGATTTCAGCAGCAGAATTGCCGGAGTATACCTGGGTGTGTCCATCACTCTCTCATCTGCATTTAAACATTATGCATCATTACATTTTGTATGATATACTTTGTAGAACCATTCAAAAGTATAGGACTGTTTTTGTGTTTTCTTTTTTTGTTTGTTTCTCAGCTGGTTTCAGGCACAGCTTGCGTCTATGTCGCAGACGATTTCAGAGCACTCCCCAAATCTCCTGCCCAGCCAAGTGTTCCAACAACTGCAACATTGCCCTCAATTGTTATGAGGAGGTAGTGCGCTACCAACGCAGTTCCAGTGATTTGTATCGCCTCATTGCCCTACTAGGTACGTACATGACTTTTCACTTTGTGAAAAAAAAAGTCTTAGGGTGAAATGTTGGAAAATGTAACAGTCTTCTGTCATAGGGCCATCGGGTGTGGGTGTGAATGAACTTCGCAGACGCTTGATTGAAATGGATCCCGACACATTCCAAGGAGCAGTACCTTGTATGTGACCACCACTCACGGTTTTAATAATAACACACACTGAAAAAAATCTAATTTGTTTGAGAAAAAGAACTCAAATGCCAATGCTTTCCATATCCCTGTGCCAGATACCACAAGAGCACCCAAAGGATACGAAGAGTCTGGGAGAGAATATCACTTCACCAGCCGAGAGGTCTTTGAAAACATGGTGTACAAAAGCAGGTGTGACTGTGTTTTGTTTAAACTCCACTAATAACTGTAAATACTGTTTGGTCATAGATAACCACAGCCTTTCATTGTTTATGATTCTATGTGTATAGAAACCTTAAGACGCGTGCGGTTCCTTGAGTACGGTAGTTTATTTATCCGGTCACCAGGATGAGAAGGAAGTGTTGACTGTTCTTTTGTTTGCCCTCTCAATGTCCTGCAGGTTCTTGGAGTACGGTGAGTATAAAGGAAATCTCTATGGCACCAGCAGAGAAGCTGTGAGGGACGTTTTGAACAGTGGCAAGATCTGCGTCATTGACATCGAACCAAATGTGGGTGGATGGCCATAAAGTACTTGAGTTAAAAAAAAAAAATCGAATTTTTCTCAAATGAACACATGAATACCGAACTTGACTTTACCGTATTTAGGCCATTCAGGCTGTTAGAACACATGACCTGCGGGCTTATATCATCTATGTGAAACCACCCCCGCTGGAGCAACTAAGAGAGACAAGAAAGGACTCGTACATAACCACTGACTACTACGTCAACCGCCCCTTCAAAGTGAGTGAATGGATGGACATGATGGTGCATGGCGATCTGTGTATAAGATGTTAAAAGGACAAAGCTGAGGGATTGTGATGCAACGTGACCTCCATCCAACAGGATGAAGACTTGCAGGAGATGGAGGAGGCTTCGCGGAAGCTTGAGTTCCACTACGCACAGTTCTTTGATTGCGTGATCGTCAACAGTGAGTTGCAGGAGTCCTGCGACCAATTGCTGGACACAATTCGGAAGGCACAGGATGAGCCACAGTGGGTCCCTACCAACTGGATACGATCCACCGCAGACTCGTAGATACAATTGTAAGAGGTTATACAGAAATGTAGTCCCCGTTACCAGGTTAATGTGTTTTATGTTTAATATGTTCTCTTACTTATAATCGAGATGGATTTTTCTGTTCAATGTTTACACTTTGGGCTTCGAATTATTTTGTTATTGTTTTTTTGGTTTGTTTTTTATTCATATCATTTTAAAATGGGTCACTTGCATGCAATGCATGCCAAAACACGTTAAAACTGTCGGGCAAAATTTGTTGGTCAAAACCTGTTTACATTGTTAGAATAACTTGTGACACTCTGCATTGCTAATTTGGCGCTTTGAAATGATGAAATCTTTATGACAATAAAACTGTCAAATTTGACTGTCTTTGTGAGCTTTTATTTTGACGACACCGGATGCCCGTTGTACTTGTACTAGCGACCTCCGGTTCGGCCGCTGTGTCTAAATGTGGCATACAGGATAAACAAAGAAATATACTGTACCCAAGGCTTTGAATGTGTTCCCGATATATCACACATAGGATCTGATCATGAATTGAAAAAAAAGGTTTATTCCAGGAAATTTGAACGGAACATGGACGACGGGCTCTCCAAGGTAACGAATGCTTAGTTTGGATTGATTGCCTGCTACAAAATATTGTTCTCATGACTAAAATGTGTTCATATATTCATGTAAGCGAGCCAGGTGGCCAACAAGCTATGACATTTTATACTAGGCAGTGCAACCCGCTCCAGTACATTGTTTTGATTATCCGCAAACGTGACGCGTATTTGTACTGTTTACTTTTTGTAGCCATCCCGGCCCAGGGAGCTCCCGCCTCTGCCCCAGGTCAGTATCAATATTATTGCATTCAAAATCCCTGACTTAATCACCGTTATCGAATGAATGTGTGAATGATTTCTAATGTCTGCTGGGCTCATTTAATCTGGGCATTCTCTGCAGTGTTTTCTTACAGTTGTATGTATACCATACATCATCATGTATTTATTGTGGTGCTTATGCCCGAAGTTGTGTGATGTATACTATTCTAAGTATGATATGAAATATTCGCATCATAAATGTATATGTGTATATTGTGAACCATTGGTGGCCGGTGGGAGGCGTTAAATTAACTGAGTACGGTAATTGTGTCTGTGTGTGTGTTTGGTATATGTTTGTTTTGTTTTATATTGTGGATTAATTTTATTTTATATCTTGTGCCATTCCCATCAAATTTATGAAAATCTTCCCACCTAACCATTACCAGCTTCTTTAAGAAGATCTTGGTTCCCCAATATTTTCTACAATCCCAAAATTCCACTTTTCACAATATATTACAAAATATAGGAGGTACCTGTATTTTACCACTGCTGTCCACATTTCTTTTACCAATTCAAACAATACCAACTTCAATGTATTCACCTCATTCACAACATCAGGACATCTGGGCCGTGGCTGCTGTATGGTTTTATCACATCAGCCAATTGCCACATTTGCACAGTACAATTCGTCATTTTAGACATTTTACTTATTAACTTACTTTAAGGCTCACATTCTACATTTCAACAATTCAACTGATCCCACAGCAATTCAGCTGATTGTCAGCTTTTCAGCATTCACAAACTATTCCCACAGAAATTGCTAATTACCGGTACCTGAACACTCCCAAAGATGGAGTAATAATAATAATAATACATCACATTTGTAAGCGCCTTTCACAACACTCAAGGACACTGTACAGCCAAGACCAATAGTAAAACACAGATAAAATAATAAATAAAGAAAGAAAGATTTAAGGCGGGTAGGCAAGTCTGAATAGGTGGGTTTTGAGCTGGGTTTTGAATAAGGAAAGATAGTCAATATTACGAATGTTGGGAGGAAGTGAGTTCCAGAGTTTGGGGGCAGAGCGACTGAAGGCTCTGCACCCCATTGTACTGAGACGGGCAGAGGGTAGAAAAAGGTGGAGGGAGGATGAGGACCTGAGTGAGCGAGAGGGAATGGAGATTTGAAGAAGATCTGACAGATAGGGGGGCGCAAGGTTATGGATGGCTTTGAATGTATAGAGAAGTAATTTGAAGTTGATTCTAAGTTTGACAGGAAGCCAGTGGAGCTGTCGGAGGATGGGGGTGATATGATGGAAGGAGGGGGTTCTCGTGATGATCCGGGCTGCTGAATTCTGAACAAGTTGAAGTTTATGGAGGAATTTTTGATGGACACCGAAGAGGAGTGAGTTGCAGTAGTCAATACGGGAAGTGACGAGACTGTGAACAAGGATAGCGGTGGTGTGCGGAGTGAGTGAGGGACGGAGGCGGTTTATATTGCGAAGGTGGAAATGAGCGGACCGGGTAATGTTATTGATGTGGGAGTGAAAGGATAGTGAACTGTCAAGGATGACACCCAGACTCTTCACCTGGGGGGAAGGAGATATAGTGGCATTATCAATTGTGAGGGAGAAACTGTCGGCTTTGTTTAGAGTGGATTTGGTACCGACGAGTAGGAGTTCAGTTTTATTGCTGTTTAGCTTGAGGAAATTGTGGGTGAACCAAGATTTGATTTCTGAGAGACAGTGAGAGAGGGACGAGGGTGGGAGAGAAGCGTCGGGTTTGCTGGAGAGATAGAGCTGGGTGTCATCCGCAAAGCAGTGAAAGTGTAAGCCAAATTTGCGGAAAATGTTTCCGAGTGGAAGGAGGTAGACAATGAAGAGGAGCGGACCGAGGACAGAACCCTGGGGAACACCAGAAGAAACGGGGAGGGATTGTGAAGTAAAAGAATCAACTTGAATGAACTGAGAGCGGCCAGTGAGATATGAGTGGAACCAATGTAGAGGGGTGTTGGTGATGCCTATGGTAGAGAGTCGATTGAGGAGGATGGGGTGAGAGATTGTGTCGAAGGCTGCACTCAGGTCAAGGAGGATGAGGATGGAGATAAGGCCAGAGTCTGCTGCCATGAGAAGATCGTTTGTGATTTTTATGAGGGCTGTTTCAGTACTGTGACGGGGACGGAAGCCGGACTGGAATTGTTCATAAAGACTATTGTCGGTAAGGTGGGAGTGGATCTGAGAGGCGACAGTTTTCTCCAGAATTTTCGAGATGAAGGGAAGATGGGAAATGGGGCGTAGGTTATTGAAGTCATTGGGATCTGAACCAGTTTTTTTCAGGATTGGTGTGACAGCTGCAGTTTTGAAGAGCACAGGAACAATTCCAGTCGACAGAGAGGAATGGATAATGGCTGAGATGAAGGGAAGCAGAGAGGGTAGGCAGGATTTGACCAGAACTGTAGGGAGGGGATCGAGCTGACAGGAGGAAGTCTTGGATTTAATGATGAGGTCTGAAATTAATGAGAGATGGGGGAGTTCAAAAGAAGAGAACAGTTTGCAAGGGGTGAGAGGTTCAGATGAGGGGAAAGGTACAGAGGAGCCCAGATGCTGGTGGATTCTGTTGATTTTTTCATTGAAAAAGAGGAGAAGTGCATTGCAGGTGTCACGAGAATAAAAGTGAGGTGGTAGGGAGTCAGGAGGTTGAGTGATTCTGTTCCAAAGGGAAAAGAGAGTCTTAGTATTTCCAGCATTGGAGCAGATGAGTCCGGAGTAGTAATGTGATTTTGCTTGAGAGATGGAGTCCTTGTAGAGGGATAGCTGAGCTGCATAGATGTCCTTGTGAGCAGTGAGGCCGGTTTTCCTATAAAGTCTCTCAAGCTGCCGGGTTTGGGATTTCAAGGAACGTAGATGAGGGGTGAACCAAGGGGCAGACCGAGTAAAAAGGACAGAGCGGGACTTGACAGGGGCGAGAGTATTGAGGATGCTGGTGAGACCAGAGTTGTATTGGAAAACCAAATCATCAGGAGTGGAGTCAATGTCCGGAGTCAGGGTGGTCAGCCATGCAGTGAGAGAGTCAATGTTAATGTCTTTAATATTACGGTAAACAATGGTCCGGGGTGATTTGGCAGTTGAGAGCTGGAGTGTAATGTTGAATGAGATAAGGAAGTGGTCCGTTATTGGAAGTTCGTCAGCAGTACAGTTGGAGGGGGAAATACCAGAGCAGCAGATCAGATCCAGGGTGTGACCTTTGATGTGTGTGGGAAAATCTACAAATTGATCAAAACCAAGACTGTTAATTGAAGAAGTGAAGTCAATGGTGAGAGGAAGAGCAGTGTTGTCCATATGTATATTAAAATCTCCCAGGATTATTACATTTGGTGACAGAGAGGAGAGATGGGTGAGGACAGTAGACACTTCATTTAAAAAGTCGCGGTGGGGTTTGGGGGAGCGGTACACTGTGGCAATAATCGTGGGGATAGGTCCGGATATTTGACAGGCAAGGCATTCAAAGGAGGAAAGTGGCGGGAGAGAAACCGAAAGTACTTTCCACTTCTCGCGGTATACTATCGCGAGACCTCCTCCGCGACCAGAATCGCGGGGCTTGGAAATGTAAACAAATCCCGGGGGAGTGGAATCGTTCAACTGTGAGAAGTCCCCGGGAGTTTGCCAGGTTTCATTCAAGCAGAGAATGTCAAGCTTACGGTCCGTGAGGATATCTTGAATGAGATTACCCTTCCCAGTAAGCGAACGGATGTTAAGTAGCCCGAAGTTGACGGCGGCAGTCTCGCTGCTGCGGGGGCCGTTAGCCGACCTAGCCAAGCCGGCTAACGCACGATGGTCGATGGATCGGCCGGCGTTTCTGGATGGCCGACGGGAGGAAGACCAGAAGGAGACGATGGTGTTGGATCGGTTGAGGCAGAAGCCCCGACGAGACCCACGATGAATATATTTCCGGGAAGGAAAGCGAACGATGTCCGGGAGCCGGTGTAGAGCAGGAGGAGGGCCCAGCCATTGGAAGCGGAGCCGAAGGAGCTCGGCCAACGAGTACTGGAGCAGACCCTTGACAGGTCGATGGAGGAGCGACAGGTTGACAGGTAGGACGCTGAGACGCCGGGACGAAACAGTCGAAGATAGTTGAGAGTGCGAGACAGGCCTGAATGGGGGCTGGGTGGAATGACTGTGAGATGATGATCGTGATTCCATGCGAAACAGTAAAACAATCGAGCGTAAAAACACCGTAAAACACAAAAGTTTGTGGGAGAGCAGCGGCAGCCAAAAACGCGCCAGCGTTCACTCTACCCGGACTTCCGGGTGGAGTAAACTCCATGTGCTTGCTGAGGTTTGTTTTTGTATTATTTGACTGTTAATGATACTGTAATTATTTAACCCCTCATCGGGACATTCAATTTAAGTCTACTGTACAGTTCATATATTTTTCGAAACGGACCATACACGTGCAGAGAGATGGATGTCAGACACCTTGACTGTACTTGGACTCGCATTTTTCCAACAGCTAGTTGTCCTTTTTCATTTCAATCCATACAGATTAGCTGTTGCTGACCCAGATCCGCCACCGTATTATTATACAGGAGCAAGATCCAAAACACATTTTCACCTGCGGTCACTTCTTTTACTATACATTAAACCCACCTATACTCGGAAAGTAGGAGTGGGTTTGACCTGTGCACTGAGTAATCCTTACTTCTGGCAGATGCTGGACCACAGATTTAGCTGAGGATTTAACAACAGGACATAATGTACAGCTTCACTCCGCTCTTGCCTGATTCTTGTGTGGAATGGCCAGTAAGACGCCGGTGAAGTTTTTTTCTTGTCCTCGTCATCTGCTGTGACAATAATTGCAACAAATACACATAAGTGACCTGTTGTTCTCTTCCTTTCTGCAGCGAGGACAAAGGTCTGTTCCCACTGGGCCAAGGTGAGTCACTCCGTTTTTTCAAAATTAAGAAAAAAAGGCATCTTTATATTACTTCCGTAGTATAAAGTCTTAGTTCTGTCTTTTCTTATACATATGGACATTGAAGTGGAGATTCAGCTGGTGAGAAAGAAACTGACAGAAAATAATTGCCCATTTTAATGAAAGCATGAGTCTAATGTAACTTTCGATTTAACAGAAGTGCCCAAGCAGAAGAAGAAGAGGGTGAGAAAAGAGGCAAATGGATCAACTTATGCAGACGGTGCGCACTGTGCTCACATTGAATGGAAATGATTTCACATCAGCTCATGCACATTGAACTGTTTTGCATCCATTTTAGATCAGGAAATGGAGATGGAAGGCCAAGGCAGCAGAAGGGCTTCTGAGATCGGTGACCATCTTTCATTTGAAGCGATGACAGATGCACCCCCTCAGAGGAAGAGGAAGAAGAAAAAAACTGCAACTCTAGGTGAGCCAGCCAAAGTGTGATAATTCCCGGCGCGTGCATTAATGACGAAGGCAACTAGTAGCTGGAAGAACTTGTGAATTGCTCAGTACAACGACCATCGACACGTCATTCATGCTTCGTGGTAAGATGCTTTAAGTGCGCAGAGATATTTTCCCTCAGCATTTGGGGCTCTTTCACCCGATCGGTTATGAGGGGTTTGGCAAGCGGACAGCGAGAGTACTGGACAACACCTGTCATGTTGTCAAACACATCGCAATTACATACCCATTATTTTGTCTCATTTTCAACTAAAGCTGGGAATTAATTGAAATTCAATGGTGATTTCATCTTTGCATGACATTAAAATCATAATTGAAGAAAAACGATTGATGTGGCGAAAGGTAGTGTTTTTCGCAAGTTTCTGATATGAAAGCACCATGTTGCTTGTACTATAAGCGTGTGATGTGGACTTGGTTCTGCTCTCACTTGAAGCTGTTTACTGACACCCCAGTTGGAACTAACTGTAAATTTTAAACACACCACAAAACACACCACAAAAAGAATTATACACACTGTACATTTAAACACAAGACATGCTTGGTACTCAAAACATCAGCGGCTCCTCTGCTAAAGTCAGACATGCTAACTGGAAAATAGCATCGCCTTCCAAGAGTCCTTCAAATAATTAATATTTACACACACATCTAGTAATATAACAAAATTCAAAAGCACATACCTAGTAAAGTGTGAAAAATGAGTTCTGTCAAAAGAGCTCAATCACAATTTTCAATTACAACTTTCTTCTTTTACTATTCTTATCTCATTGTGTGTATTCCCTGTATGCATGGCACCACTAAGAGGCCAATGCATACATAGCAGGAGTAATTGTTGTTGTTGGTGTTTTTTTTCTAGAAGCACATTCTAGTCCTGTGTTGTGTTATTTTGACTTCAAAATGGCGCCGCGAGAGTGGCTGCCTTTCCAGCAGGTCCTATATTCTGTTGTTCTACTTCTTCCTTTCATAACTTTGCTGCTGTGAATTGGGAATGTCTCCATTGCGAGACTAATAAAGGTTTTCTTATCTTATCTCATTTTACTTTGCTATGAATGTATTTTCTGGTTATTCTTTCAAGCTATGTTTAAATTTGAGTGCCAAACTTGATTCGCAAATTACGATGTGAATCCGAGAAAGCCTTTACAGCGTGTCTCTGTGGGCCTGTCAATTGGATACATTTATACAACACAAAACCCTATTATTAATATAATCGTGATAAGGAAAAAAATATTGAGACCAAGGGTTAGGACTTAGTCAGTTTTTGCCTTCTACTCCTTTTAAACATGCAAACTGTGGCAAAAGATTTTTTTAATTGCCACTTTAAATACATATTATTAAAAAAAACATTTATGTTCAAATAAATCTATATATGAACCTCATCATTACTCCGCTGGCCGCCATTAGCAATTCTTGACCATTTAATTGTTTGTGCTTTCACTGTAGTTTATAGTGAGTGGTGTTTTTTTCCCCCTTGTGTGTGTGTGTGTGTGTGTGTGTGTGTACACGTGTTTATCCGTTTTGATTGAGCAGATGTGGGAATGTCTTTACGTGACTAATCTCCATAGATCTATGCATGTACACTGCACTCACATCGGCAGATTATTTATTTTATTTTGACTCATATTTGCAAGAGGCCTGATTCAGATATATTTTTTCCTTTCCACTTCGATCTTGAAGATGACCAAGCTGACCTGGTGAATGGAGATGCAGTGGATCAGACCACCGATGAAGAACTTGTGAAGAAAAACAAAAGGAAGAAGTAAGAAACGTCTTAATTAAAAAAAAAAAAAAATAATTGGCTAGGCGTTGTACTGTATGTGTGACCCACCTTGTTTTCATCATTTCAGGAAGTCAAAAGTTTCTGAATCATCCATCCCTGATGAATTGGACATAGAAGAGGATGACGTTATTACAGACATTCCTTCTCACATACCACAGCATTCCCTGTTCTCCGCCCCACAAGGACAGAGTCAGCCCGTTGGAAAGGTCTTTGTAGAGCGGAACAGTGAGTGACAGATTGGATTTTAGACTGCTATGCATTTACTGTTTGTCAGAAATGGCAACGGTACTCACATTCTGTACACAAAGAAGTACAATGGACCCTTGCATAATCGCAGTTCGGCACATGTGGATTCGTCTCGTCGCAATTAAAAAGAAAAAGAAAAACTAAACTCAATTTTTTTTGTAGGGGTGGGGCAAGCCGTGTTTTTCGTGAGGCAATTTTTGTTTTTCCACCACTGCTGAATGTGCAACTATTACTGTCTAGAGCGCTTCCACGCAGCAGAGCGCTCAGACTGGAGGAAGACGAGTGACCAGATTGAAAACCTGAATGAATTCCATCCCATGCAAGCTCCCTGGACCACCAGAGATGTTTCTATCAGTGTGCACAAGAACTTCAGGTAAAACTAAATTGCACTGGCTCTTTATACTGTAATTGCCACCAGTGGTTAGCACTTCTGCCTCACAATTCTGAGGTCGATATTTGACTCTGGGGAAAAGGGAATACTTCGACAGATACCCTTTTGCTATGTTGATTAATGTATATTGTCTTAATTTTTTTTTGTATTTAACCCCAAGGACAACATAAGCAGGCCTACTGATGTTGTCCTTGGGTGTTTTTAGTTTTCATTTTGGTATTATGCCACGCTCAGATGACCTGATTGAAGTCTAATTTGGATCCAACAAACATGTCGCAGTCAAACGGTCACTGTTGTGGCCGATTCTTCAAGTTTACGAGCAAAAATGTTTAATGCCTGATTATCATTATGTCTGTTAAATCTTTTAAGATTTGAAAAATACCTTTGTTTGTACCAAGACCCTGGTGAAGTTGGATGTTGCACCCACATTCCAAAATTAAAGACTTCAAATTGTCTTTGCATGTGAAAGGCTCGCTATGTAAATATCCTGCAATTTGCTGGTAACGAGTCCAGAGCCAGAGTATACCTCGCATCTCGCTCAAACTCAGCTCAGCTGGGCTGTAGATCACCTGAGACCCCAAATTTTTACGCTTTTTGACTGCTCCAGCGTGACTCCATCATATGATTTTCTTTGTCTTTTGTCTGATTCAGGATTTTCGCTCTCTACTGTCATGGCTTCCTGGCAGGATTTGCAGTGTGGAACATTGTTGTGGTGTTCGTGTTAGCTGGGCAGCACCTCACAGCGTTGTCCAACCTGCTGGAGCAATACCACAGCTTGGCTTACCCAGCGCAGTCTCTGCTTTACATGCTACTGGCCATCAGCACCGTAGCTGCTTTTGACAGGTAAAAAAAATATCAACCGGGTTGAAACATTAAAAACATTTTATATTTTATACTGACAAGAACTACCGGTTTTGGTTTTTAAAAATTGAATGCCGTAAAAGAAGCAAAAACATGTTTTCAGAAACACAAAATATTACATATTTTAATGGCCCCAAACAACCTGAAAGTGGAGCGAAATCCAAAAACGCCCGAGGCTGAAGAACGGCAACTGTCAAGACAACACATTTTAAAAAAATGTAAAGTTTCTCTTCAGACATGCCAGCAGAGTCATTTGTAGCCATGTAGTCATACGTTTTCCCTTATTGTATGTCTCCCAAGTAACTTGAGACAACTTGTGTTGTGATTTGGCAAGATAGAAATACACCTGAATTGAATTCATGCTCATAGAACATAATATAGAAGATACATAATTCTCATACGATGACAGTTCATGTTTTCCCTCCTTTGTAATCTAAACCACCTTAAATACTGGTTGAACCTTTTGCCCCCCCCCCCCCCCCCCCCCAGAAAACATAATCCTGAATGATATTGATTATTTATTTCATGAAGGTAGAATTGCAGAGTTGCCCAGCATCATGAGGAAACAATTTATGCAACAAAATTCATTTTTGTCAAAACAAAACCTGGGCCATTATATTCGGAAGGTAACAGTATACACTATAAACTCTTGATTGAAGTAAAAATGACTGAAAACATTTGTCGTATAGAGTAAACCTGGCAAAGAGCTCCATGGCGCTGCAGGAGCTGGCCACACTGGACCCAGTGGCTCTCGCCTCATTCTGTGAGTATTTACACCTCAGTTGGTCTTTTGTTGTTGTTTTGTTCTTTTAACAACTTCTCTCGCTCCTGGTTCCATTCAACACTGTAGTGTATTTCTCAGCATTGGTGCTCTCCCTCAGCCAGCAGATGACGAGTGATCGCATCCACCTCTACCCAGACACCAATGCAACATTATGGTAAGTGACCTAAGGTTGCAAATTTTTCTCAAAGTTGAACTCTTTTCACTAGTATTATCAGCAATTAACGCGATCACAACTGAAAGTTGGCTCTTACAATACAATACAATACATCATGATTTATATAGCGCTTTCACAACAGCTGCAGCTGTAACAAAGCGCTTAACAAAACAGTTAACATAAAGTAAAATAATAAACACAACACATAACATAAAACACGGACAGTCGTGCATTTCCCTCATACGCTTTGTTGTTTAAACAATCATGATCTCGTTCCTCTCAAGGCGGCCAGAGCCCGAGCACCAAATTCTCCACTCTTGGGTGACAGTCAACCTTGTGGTGGCGCTGTTGGTGGGCCTGGCCTGGTTCTTCATCTCCATCCGACCTGAGACGGACTACACTGAAAGTATGATGTGAAACATCCAGTGGTGTTATTGTATACATTTGTCTCATTCTGTTTCTCTTCCTCAGACTATCTGATTGCCATGCAAATTGAGCCCACCAAGGTAGACAAGAAATCTGAAATGAACGCCTGACTATCACAGACTGATACTGTACAAATAAATATTTTTGTGTGTGTGTGTTCTTGCTTTGTAACTGTGTATCTTTTGAATACACTGAATAGTTTTACCCGTCAAATGTTTTTGAATTCAATGGGTAGGATTAAATATGTTTATACCTCATTCTGCACCTTTTGAATATGTAAACTGTGAGTAATACATAATAGTTCTATATACGGTCGTCTACACACCACTGTTCAATTTTCAGCTTTTATAATTGAAGAAATGAGATCAAGATTAATTCCTTCAAAACGTATCCCATAATTAATGTGAACACACCGAATAAGATGTGGCTGTGTTCAGAATTTACATATCAAAATATATAAATATAATTAATGTGCGGTTATTTCCACCGATACACACAACTTCCTCGATATTAGCGTGATCACAGGTTCACGGGTATCAGTCAAAACAATGGAACCTTTTTATTGAATTAAATATACCATGAAAGACAGTGAATACAGTACACCATCCAGTGGAGAAAATACGGCACAACAGCGACACTAAAGAGAACTGGATTTCCCTCTGACGCTGATTAAAAGATGAGATGGAGGCTGCCAAAAGGCTGAGAGCAACATTGAAGGAGCTCCAGAAAATTCAGGCAAGTACAGACTGTTCAATACATGTGACAACAATCTCCCGGCCACTCAACCACATCTCGCAAACGCCTCTGGGAAAACGATGAAACCAAGTTCAAAATTGGTTGCCTTAAAGTAATTTTAAAAATAGTGTTTGGAACAAATGCAATCCCGCCCATCACCTAAAGAACACCATACCTACGGTGACATGGTGGTTTCAGCATCATGCTTTGGGGAGATTTTTCACCTTGACCTGGTCTCACCCGTCCCCGGACCTATCGACGAAGACCTCAAATGAGGATTCTGTTATCTATCTGCCCGTTGGGGCCGGGAGCAGCCGTTTCTGCGATGGTTCGGTTTGGTCATCGATGCGCTCTGAGATGAATTAGCTAATCCTGTTTTTTTTCCTAATCGAACACAGAGAGACTCGACACTTCGTGTTGACGTGGAGTATGGTTTCACTTCAAGTCGCTATTACTGACTGAATAAGTGCTTATAGTAGGAAACAGTCATGCTGGATTTCGCTATATTTGCGGTGACCTTTATTGTTTTTTTGGTTGGCGCAGTTGTGTATTTGTACCCGGTAAGTAGCCGAAAGTTTGCTAAGTGGCGTTGATGACGTGCTTGTGCAGTCAGTATGAATATAACGTTCACCCACTGTATGCCAGACACATACCGCTAACTTAAAGCTCCCAGTCAAACATTTCAACATTCCCCTAAACTTGAATTTTGGTAATCACCTCACACGTTAATCCGATTCAGTTTGTGTCTCTTGTGCTGCTCACACGTTTTGAAAAGTGCTCATATGAGGACCAGCGAGTAGGAGTATTGGTGTTCCATTAAAAACAAGGACGGGATTTTATTCTCTCAAATAATAATGTCAGACTCCTGAAGAAATGTGAGAGTTCAGACTGAACCCTGTTTGGGCTTTTCACTGATTCAAAGTTTAAATGTGAAACAGGTTGATAAAATGGACCGAATCATGCAATGATAAAAAACAAAACATGTTTAAAAAAGTGTAGAAAATTCTTACACGTATCCACTAACATGAATACAAAAGATAAATAATAATAACAATAGTAATGGGTTAAAAAATGAATAAAACAGTCTAAAGGGGACAAATGGTTGTGAACCTGAGTTCATGCATTAAGTGCAGTGTGTTTCTGTTCATATTACGGAAGTCAGTATGTTGACAGTATATTAGGAATTGATGTGATGCTTTTGATAATCCAGTCTCATACCTTGCTGTTTTCAGTCATCAAGAAGATCGTCTGACATCCCAGGTCTGAATCCAACTGATGAGAAGTAAGCAACTTGCATGTCATTGTCATTATTGTGCTACTTTCATTCATGATGTCAGTGAAATTTAAGTTTTGAAATCTCTGTGTAGTGTTGAAAGACATAAGTGTGTGCCTTTGGGTGTCGTGTCACTAGGGATGGCAACTTGCCAGACATTGTGAACAAAGGCGGTCTGCATGAATTCTTGGTGGCTTTACATGAGGAGTTCGGCGCTGTGGCATCATTCTGGTTTGGTCAACGGCTTGTGGTAAGCCTGGGCTCCGTCAACCAGCTACGGCAACACATCAACCCAAACCACACAAGTAGGTGCAAGAAGTGCAAAAACAGAACAGCGTTCAACACTGTCTTTTGTCCTTCATTTTGGTGTTTCCTCTGCTTTCCACAGCTGACTCGTTTGAAACGATGCTTAAGTCGTTACTTGGCTACCAATCAGGGACAGGTGAAGGGGTCAATGAGGCCGTCATTAGAAAAAAGGTGTATGACAACGCCATCAACGACACTCTCAAGAAGAACTTCTCATTGGTTCTCAAGGTGTGGCTTTTAGGACAGGCTAAAATGTCTCACTCGCCCCCTGCTGTGGTTTTTCACCCAAACATTTTGGTCAATTTCTTCGTCTTGTGTTTGCCAGTTAGTTGAGGAACTGGTTGAAAAGTGGGTGTCATTCCCAGAGGCTCAGCACATACCACTCTGTTCCCACCTGTTGGGTCTCTCCATGAAGATCGTCACTCAGCTGGCCCTTGGCGAGCACTTCAGTGATGATGCCCAAGTTATATCTTTCCACAAGAATCATGACGTGGTGAGGAATGTAGCTGATATCACCTCATTGTCCACAGGAAAATCAAACAATGGAGTGATTTTTTTCGGGAAAGCCGAAATCAAGTTACCGGTACTTGTTTTTATCCTGGCAGATCTGGTCCGAAATTGGGAAAGGCTACTTGGACGGTACCCAGGAGAAGAGCAGCAGCAGTAAGACACATTATGCGAGAGGTGAACGTCATTCAACTTCTACTGTTGCTTTACGTACAGCTCAGTCCTCAGTTTCTTTATCAGCTCCCTACAAAACTATTATTCTTGTTCTTTAGTAATCATCAGTAGAACATGGGTTGATTTCACCAAAAACACAGGTTTCAGACCATAAATGTGGACAAAACAAACTTTGACTTCCAATGCATAGGTATTTCTCGACCTCATAATGTATATGACCTGTCCAGAGTTACATCCTAATCTTTATGGTCTACTCAAAAGCTGTGCTGATCACTAGTCCAAGGTGGGTTCTGTTCATTATAATGGTGGTTTACAAACCTTAATTTCACAGGTAGGATGGAAGAGAATCTCTTCCATGCCCACCCGTTGAAAAATGTCCTTTACGAAAATACTTGTCAGTGGATTGCAGTTGACAAATATAAACATCTGCCGCAGTGAATGAGTTAAAATTGCTCCTAATCTGAAATGTAAATGTGTTGGGAGAAATGCATTGTTGCCTAATCCTGACGCAAACAACAAGATTTCACCCAAGTACAGTGGTACCTTGTCTTGCGAGTGCCCTAATGTACCAGTTTTTCAAGTAACAAGCCTTTGCTTGGTCAATTTTCTATGCTTTACGTTGCAGGCCAAAATTTACTGTACGAGCAAGCTTTAGATATTGTTGATCAAGTGATTTTTTTAAAAGTGAATTTTCAAAGTACTATAATACCCCGTGTTCGTGCAAGGAGAACTATCTATCTTGCATCGAGTGGTCTGCTTATCACAAAAAATCGCCCACATCTGAATATATGCTTGAATATGATACCTTTCCATTAACTTTGAGGAAATGTTCCACCCATTTAAAGCCCCATTTTTAATTTACCTGAAAACTGTGAGTAATTTTTTTTCTGAGACTCGGACATCTCAAGTTGACGCTGGATGGATGGATGGATGGGATGACTGACTGGCAGATTCGATGTGTATAAATAAATGTATTTTTAGCTCTGTCAGAGATGGAGTCTGTGTTGCTGTCTGTGGCCAAGGAGAGAAAAGCAAAGCCGAAACAGTTGGTGTTTGTGGACATGCTGCTAAAGTCGTCTCTCAAAGAGCGACAGGTGAGTACTGATCCAGTATCTTATTTCATTTATTTATTTTTTTCAGCACCCAGGATTAGTGTCAAGTATTTGCACGAGCTTTGTTGTTTGTTTCAGATCATGGAGGACTGCATGGTGTTCACTTTGGCTGGATGCGTCATCACTGCCAACTGTGCGTGCTGCGTTTCACTGCATGTCATGCGAACAAATAGTCACGTTTCATCCTCCAAAATAATGGCAAAACTCTTTGGCAGTGTGTATCTGGGTTCTTCACTTCCTGTCCACCTCCAAAGAAGTCCAGGATAAGTTGTATGAAGAGATGGAAGATGTTTTGGGTTCGGATCCCATTTCCTTAAACAAGATCCCCCAGCTTAAGTAAGTGTTTCATTCTGTTAAATCAACATTTCATTTGTTAGCTGTTAATTTGTGTCCTAAATGGACATTGTCACATTTCTGTCACTGCGCAGATACTGCCAGCAGGTCCTGAATGAGACAGTGAGGACTGCGAAGTTGACTCCCATTGCTGCCCGACTTCAGGGATTGGATGGAAAAGTTGATCAGCACGTAATCCCCAAAGAGGTACAGTATTTGCTTTCCTGATGTCCATGGCCCATCACCACTCACTTGCTCACACCCCAGGTGCAAGCCAGGAGGTAGAAAAGCTTTTCGGTGCAACTTCAAATTGTACTTCTAGGACTTCATTGTGAAAACTTTGTGTGATATGCTACTTGAGTCCATTCTCGTTTAAACAGTATATGAGACTTCTTGTTTACTCAAACACGATGAGGCAAAAAGTGGTGCATATCATATAAAAATAATCTCCTGTCACATTGCAGACCCTAGTGATCTATGCTTTGGGTGTAGTGCTGCAAGATTCCAACACCTGGAGTGCAGCAAGCAGGTTTGTTTTCAACGCTTAATTGAACGACATCTATCATAATGCCACTTGAGAGATATTGCTTAATGGATCAAAAGTACTGTCGACCAGTCAAGTACATCTTATTTAAACTAAAGAGGAGTGGGAGTGTTTTAAAAATATTATTTGATTAATTCTCAGATTTGACCCGGATCGGTTTGAGGACGATTCAACCAGAAAGAGTTTCTCTCTGCTTGGTTTTTCTGGGAATCAGACATGTCCAGAACTTAGGTAATGAATGCCATTGAAGCACAAAGCTAAACTAAATACTGGTCTTCAAGTTGTGATATAATGTGTTTTCCTAACAGATTTGCATACATGATAGCTACTGTTCTGCTCAGCACATTGGTGCGGCAGCTGAGGCTTCATCGATTGGAGGGTCAAGTCCTGGAGGTCAAGTCCGAGCTGGTTTCAGCACCAAAGGATGAAACCTGGATCACCCTTAGCGGGAGAAGTTCAAAATAGTCTTCTGTAACTTATTTTATTTGTGAGGGCTTTGATCAACTGAAATCTTGTGGTATGCTTGGTCCGTGTTTTTCACCATATTTTGCATTGTTTCCTTTGACATTTCATCATACAAGAACTGTGTACTGAAAATGGAAAATTCTCTCCTCAAAAAAGTACAGTATTTTGGTAAATGTTGAAGGAATCCTTGTTGGAAAAAAATAATAAAATGATTCCAAATGGTGAAACTTAATGCATTGTGTGAAAGAGACAAACTTGAAGATTAATGGTCATGTGCATCACCTTTTTGTGAGCAATGGTCCGAGTGAGAGGCCAATTTTATGTGTGTGCTTGTGTGTTGTCTATCGACAACTGCAAACTGCTCGCAAAACCTAGTTTTTTTTTCTAATACAAAAACAAAACTATCACACTGGTACTTTTCTTTCACATATCAGTTTATTTGAAATGAAGCAAAAAGGGGAAAAAGCGCCCAAAAAGTATCTCAAGAAATGTATCATTTTGGCGCATCAATTTTACATGAGAGGTTATTGACAATTTCAAGTTGTAACATAGTCTGATGGTGTAGTAGTACACTCGTCTGCCTTGTGTTCAGGCAGCATGGGATCGGTCCCCACTCTGACGGTGTGGATGTTTGTGTGAATGGTCATTTGTCTCTATGTGCCGTATGACTGACTGGCAACCAGTTCAGGGTCTAGTCTCCCTTCCGCCCAAAGTCAGCTGGGATAGACTCCAGCAACTCCCTGTGACCGTGTTCAGGATCAGCGGTGTTGAAAACAAATCCATTCTTGTTTCTCCGACTCGTCTAGCCTTTTGTTGCGCACCTGATGGCTTTGACCTTTTCCTACACTGTCCATGTTTTCAATATAAAGCTACATTTCCCAAGAATGTGTGCGTGTGGCGAATAAAAGCCCCGGTGGCAGCCCCGGTGGCAGCCACCGGGGCTGCCACACTCATTGCACAGACCAGAAACTGGCCTTGCCTGCAGATGATCATAATGCATAAATTATAGGGTACTTAAACAAACATGAATGAAAAGAAACAAAATATTTTTGTGGCTGTGATGGCATTTACCTCTCCTGTGGCAAACAATGAAATAAAAGGCATTCCCAGGGCAACCGGCTATGTCTCCAGCATTTACTGGGTCATGCCCGGGGCCTTCTCTCAGTGGGACGTGCCTGGAAACCTTACTCGGGAGGCCTTCTTACCAGATGACCGAGCCATCTGAAAAGGCTCCTCTCGAGGCAGGGGTGCAACCAGTCAACTTTAAGCCCTTCCTCACCCGATCTCAAAGGAAGAGCCCAGACACCCTATGGAGGAAGCCCATTTCATCTCAGCTGCTTACACCAGGTATTTTTTAATGGGCATATTTTGTGTAATTATAAGATAAGAAAACCTTTATCTGTCTCACAATGGAGAAATTCGCAGCAATGCAATAAAATACAACGAACAACACATTTAAACGCGCAAAATGTACCGTATTACCAAGTACTGTACCTATTGTACTCTTGACATCCACCCAATTAGCCAGTGATACTTGCAGTACCTCACGCAACCGTGGTGGCGCATGTGAACTCATGCCGCCCTGCTAAAGATGTGAAAATGGCGGAGCTGCAAATGCTTTTGGAAGAGGAGATTCCAGCAGGTCGCAGCGCTCTGTTGGATAGTTTCACTAATTTGGAAAGAGTCGCCGAATATTGTGAGAGCAACTATGTCCAGGTAAGAATTTTGCCGTATAAGAACACGTTTTCTTGATGGCTATTCACGGCAACCACAAACGCTGTTCGGGTAGCTGTTGCTAGTGCTTTCGACGAGATGCGGCGTTAGCCAATTGGGATAAAAGAAAAAATACCCCAAAACTAACAAACCAAAAAATAAAAAATAAAACAATGCGAATATTTCTGCAACTCACAGTCCCTCTCTCTCTCGCGCCACGACGTGTGCTTAACGCATACGGTCTCGAAAAGATCTGTCATTCCCACGATACAAACACCTTTGTGACTTTTACAGTCGCCGTGGGCTATCGCCTTAGCCAGATAGCTTGCAGCTGCCCCCCATCAAACAGCTACGTTACAAATTACGTTGATAATCAAGTGATTCGATCACTGGTCCCTCCAATTCAACCGCGAGCTGCTTGTGAATTGAGCGAGTGTGGATAGAGGACGAGAAGCCAGATGAATCTCTGGTCATCTTTGCTGGACACATGGAGTTATAATAACCGTGGCTGTCGACTGATTTATGATCTTGTGCACAAACACTGCGACTCATTAGGTTCTCATCACGTTGCCTATTTTGACCGCAGACGTTCATATAACAATTCTTATTATATTCACAATCAAATTGGTACGACTGCGTCTGTGACGTTTCCTTTTCATCCTTTTGTATATTGTAACCCTCTCATGCTTTTGTTGATTATGTCCGGCAGCTGTAATCTGAACTGTGGAGTGTTTGGCAATTAATTGTATCGTAAAATACATTACGATATTTTTGTCATTTTGTCACAGCGGTTAGTGTATAACGACAGGGGGTTCAGAAGATTGGCTTTTTTTGGAATACTGGAAGAGCAGGTCTGACAGGTTGCTCAACCGAGTCGTGCGCATCAGATTTAACCCCCCGCCCCAAAAAAAACCTTTTCTAGGACTAAAACAGTCAATGCCGTGCTGTAAAACCTCCTACAATTAATTATTTCCTTCGAGACAACTTCCCTCAATGACAAAATCGTCATTGAAATTTGAATTGCATGTATTGAGCGTCACAGTTGAGTTCTGGCAGTTTCACAGTCAAGTGCGCATCTTTTGATAACATTTCCTTTCACTACACACTATTGACATTGCTGCCCCCAAGTGGAAACACTCCTTCCCTTGGATGGCTATGGGGACACCAGTTGCCTCCAAACATTCCATTAGCACTGTTGTCAGGCCAGTTCCATGATGTTTACCTTCCTCTGTTAAGGGTTTAATATTTTTCAGACAATTATATTTTTGGTAGCTGCTATCAGATAAGTCAGTTAGCATGTTTAATTATTTGAAACCAACATCTGTCTCATCTACCAATGCCAGGGTAGCAAACTGTGCGTTGTAGTGGTAGAAATGGGCCAACTAATTACGACTAAGTAATTTGCAATTGCACCGGATAGCTGCAGATAGAACAAAGGCACACTCTGTTCTTATGTTGGCCGCACAAGCCTATCTCTGGGTGCTGTTTTAGTTACACCCCAAAAGTCAGGAAAAGAGAAATGGTGAAAAATATAACTACGCATCTCTGCAATTGGGTACTGCACTGTTTGCAGTTTTTGCACATGTTTTCAGCAATATATTCAAACATGTACTGTATAACAGTGAGTACCAAACTTTTGAGAGCTGATTAATGCATAGAGCTACCTGTCAGACGCTTCTGAAAATTGCTCAAATGACATTAATAATGGCATTACAATCCATCCATCCATCCATCCATCCATCCATCCATTTTTCTGATCCGCTTTATCCTCACAAGTGTCGTGGGGCGTGCTGTAGCCTATCCCAGCTGTCTTCGCGCAGTAGGCGGGGACACCCTGAACCGGTTGCCAGTCAATCTCAGGGCACACAGAGACAAACAACCATCTGCGCTCACACTCACAGCTAGGGCAATTTAGAGTGTTCATTAACCTGCCATGCATGTTTTTGGAATGTGGGAGGAAACCGGAGTACCCAGAGAAAACACACGCAGGCACGAGGAGAACATGCAACCTCCACACAGGAAGACTGCAGCTGGGATCAAACCCATGACCAATGCACTGTGAGGTCGACGTGCTAACCACTTGCTCACTGAGCCGCCCCATTGCAATACATTGTTATTAATAATTAATGTTATTCATATATGTTAAGACACTGGTCATGGTAATGATTTCTCACAATAATAAGGAAAGATAAATCTCAATATGGAACACTTAATTTCTAAAAATCTCTGCCGGTGTTTACATTTTCAAACAATCACTTCTACTACATTCTTATTGGGCTTTCAAATGTATACTGTATTCATGATTTGGTCAACTTCATTGTAGGTCTAGTAGTTAAAACGTCAGTGTGTCTGCTTTGGTCTTCTGTGTGGAGATTGTATGTTCTCTGGCATCCTCTCGCATGTATGTTAGGCTAATAGGAAATTATAAATTGTTCGTAGGTGTGATTGTGAATGGGTGCATCCATATGTGCCCATGTAATTAGCCAGCAATCAGTTAAAGGTGTACCCTGTCTTTAGCCCAAAGTCAGCTGAGAATGGGGCGACTGCTTGCATGCAATTCTAGACAAAAGCAGTAGAGAAAATGGATGGGAGTTGATGCTTGTGTTTTAGAGGTTTACGATCAATCAAGTTGTATACATTAATTCAAATATGAAATGTCACACTGCCTCTTACAGTCTCCAGATAAGCAGCGAGCGCTGGAGGAGACCAAGAACTACACTACTCAGTCGCTGGCTAGCGTGGCTTACCTAATCAACACATTGGCCAACAATGTCCTGCAGATGCTGGACATCCAGGCCTCACAGCTACGCCGCATGGAGTCTTCCATCAACCACATCTCGCAGGTGGGCGCTTGGCTACTGATTTGGAGATATTTGCATAGACAGAGACCCCCCAATTACTGTGCACAAAATGTCCCTGACCCATACACAATAGGAGAAACGCATGACATGGCCTTCCACACACTAGTGATTAATTAATTAAGATATCCTTTACTTGTCTCACACTGGGGAAATTTACAGCCTACAGCAGCAAGAATGTGGGTAGATGGGCAATTAACTGAAATTAAATGGTGATTTTGATTTTGGCACATATTCAAAACATTATAATCGAAGAAAAAATATTCATATGCCCACAGTGTGTGTTTAAATCCGATCCCACTCCAAAAAAACAATCACTAGTGGTAATGCTCAAGTCAATCTCACTGCCATGCGAAAGGGAAATTGCGATTGATTTCTGGGAGTGATAATATGTCATTTACAGACAAACTGTAAATATAGTAGAAGTAAAATAAGTGACAGCTCAGCTTTATGTATACGTTTTAATCGAGTGCACCTTGCAGCAAGTGAGCATTTCGAGTTCTAACAAAGAAAATGTGTTCATGTACTCAGACGGTGGACATTCACAAAGAAAAAGTGGCCAGGCGGGAGATTGGCATCCTCACCACCAACAAGAACACATCCCGCACACACAAGATCATCGCCCCGGCCAATCAAGAGAGGCCCGTGCGCTACATCCGCAAGCCAATTGACTACAGCCTGTTGGATGACATGGGCCATGGAGTCAAGGTAAAGAGAAATCAAAGGGTTGAGGATTATTTCTAGTGTCTTTCAAACACATACTTATTTCTAGTTTTGACACCACCACAACCTTGTTCTGGGCCAGACTTTGTCAGACGAAGTTACTTACCGGTAGTTACAATAAAGTGCAACACAGTGTTTTGAATTGATCGGGGATAACAGTGGCCTGACTGGGCCAGTACACATTTCATAAATGAAGACAATGAAATACATTTTTGCTCCTTTAAATCTTCAATATTTTGAAATTTATCCCCTTAAATTGCTCAATCGTCATTGATGTTTCTACGGTGCTGCCCCCCGTACCCCCCCCCCCTTTTCTTTTTCTTTTTTTTTGCATCTGGTTAAATCCTTCCATAAGGAATAGCTTGAACAAGATAGAAGGCCCAGAAAATGAGATGTTAAATAATCAGTTAGATTTAGATAAACATAAACATGGAAAAAAGCAACTACACAAAAGTCATTCAAGACATTTAATTTGAAATAATCATTGAAACGAAACGTATCATCTTATATCATGAATATACAGGATCAGTGCTGGTTCATGGCACCATCAGGCCACCACCCAGAAAGGCTTAATCTTTCATCATTTTCTTTTTTTCAAATTCCGTTCTTGCTTATTTATTTTTTACAATGATGATTTAAAATGCTTGTTTTTCTGCTCAAGTTTGTTCAGGCTTTTATAAGAAAATAACTCTTGGTCCGTTGTTTTCCTTTTCTCTAATGCACACTAATCTGCTGATTTTCTTTCTCTTTCTTTCTCTCTCTCTGCTCACCTTATTTAATCTTTGTAATCAACTGTAGTGGTTGCAAAGGTTTAAGGTAAGATTTTTAAAGCTAGCCTCTCACAGAAGAAGTTGTTATGATTTCTGAATGATGCATTTCTTGTCGTTGTAGTCGTTGGAATTTGCTGTGGAAGTACTTGGATTTCCCTTTTAAGGAGTAGTTGGTCATTTTTCCAAATTAAAATCCTGTACACTGGATTTCATCAGTCACTTCTGCGAAGGGAAACAACAAGTTGTGATTTTAAACGGGTTTCAAATTTCAAACTACTCCTTCAAAAGGTGTTTTTTTTTGTGTCAAATTCTCAGATGAGGAGAGAGTTGCCTTTTCATAACACTTGTCTGTCTATAGGCCAGTGCTCAGAGCATGAAAGCCGGAGGTGGACTCCCTCGCACGAACCCACCGACACAGAAGCCACCCAGCCCACCGATGAGTGGGAAAGGGACCCTTGGGTATGTCATCTCTTTGATTGTTCCGATAAACATGGATTTTGTTTGTGGTCCTTGCCCTGCCCACTTGCTTTGCAAGTGCACACAGATGGCAGCAAGTCAACAATTCACCCAACCACTCGCTCTCTCACGTTGTAAAGCAGAAACAAAACAAGGACGTGTACTGCATAGTACACAGTGTGCACGTTTGCACACTGTACTTGTGCTTAGCCGGGCGGTGTGTTTTGCCATCCGAAGCAAAAGCTTTAAAAGCGGCAGCTTTTCACCCTGTTTTTGTTGTGTGCGTCCAACTGTTGAACGTGTCTCTAATCCCAGGGGTTGTCTGCTCCTGCAGCTGAACAACTCGGCGTTCTTGTCGCTTTGGGGACCTTTCTGAGTCTCGGGCACTGTCTTTGTTCATGTGTCTGCGTGTGGCTGATCTTAAGAATTGTCTGCTGGATTTGTTCCATCTGCTCAGTGACTTTCTGGAGTGTGGTCTTGGTGTTTGTATCTAAGCATGTAACCACAGCTACACCCCCATGATGGAGCCAGTGCTGCAGTCTTTGGCTAAAGACTGAGATCTTTTTCTTTTTTAAACTCGCCTTTAGTTGTGTTTGGTTCCGGCTTGCCCACTCTTGGCTGCCGCATATTCTTCATAGCAACATTTTGCCATTACAGCACCTTTATACGTGAACTGCTAGGTGTCCACTCTGCAGGAGTACTTTGTTTTAGTGCCCATGCCCCCCTAAATACAGTGTCACTTGTATTTTTTTGTTTGTCTTTTCAGCCTATTAGCATTTTATGCTGTTGATTTAATAGCTTTAGACTGACTCTTGTTTCAGGCAGTGTAGTTCTGCATTGGTTCCGCACAGCTGTTGCTACCTTCTGGATTCACCCCAGCCAGCCCCACTGTTCCACCTGTCGTTTCCCGTTTTCTTTAAGTTTGCACTTGTTTGTGTCCCGCTCTCCCCCTTCCCCTCTCCTACAATTTTCTGTGGATGCCCCTCCACCCCCCAACTCCTGACCCTCTCACAGGAGACACTCCCCATATAGGACGCTCGAGCCGGTGCGTCCTCCCGTTGTCCCTAACGACTACGTCTCGAGCCCGACGCGCAACTTGGCGCACCCCCTGCCGAGCCCAGCACGCAGTACATCTGTTAATCAGAGGAACCGCACGTACAGGTACCCCCTCCCCCTTCCCAGCATGCCTCACTATTTGTGTACAACACAGGCCCTTTTGAGCTTTCCCCCTTCCCTTTTATTCGTCTCCTTTCCTACACTTAAACTTGACCCACACCGCTGAATAGTCCTTGTTTGGAGTCCTGACTTTAACGCCCCGTCTCCTTATTCTTCCACACATGGTGAAACCCAGACTGGCATGGGTTGTACTGGAATGATAATAATATCAAAATACCGAGCAGCAGTACAACGAGGCGCATGTAATGTATCCTCTCCGAGAAGAAACCTTTATTCGGGATGATGGTTTGCTGTAGGCGAACAGAAAACTGTCTCCATCTGTTGCGCTGTGGTACAAGAGCAATGGCAATCAAGTAAAAGATAGGTTTTTGGCTATTTTTAATTTCATCCATCCTCATCTCACTGCCACTCTGCTTTCTGCTATTCTAGCGCGTCATGTCTCGTCTTTTGTGTGCTGACGTTGCCGTGCGTCTTTTGCTGAGCTGCTTTCGATATCTGTGACATCATTGGAGTGTGTTTCTCCGTGATGCTTCTTGCTATCATAAAAGTCAGAGCCGTAGTGACTTGAGCTGAAATCCCAATGTGGCGCCTTTGCACATTGTCTCACTTACATTACGAAATGTCCTTGCATAGCTATTTGTCATGTCCTTGTTTACGATGATACGAATGCAGCGTGTTACACCGGAGACAAATTCCTTGTGTGTTCTACATACTTGGCCAATAAAGATGATTCTGATTCTGATTGATGGCGATTGTCGTTGCCGTGTGTCTTGACATCTTTGCTGACCTGCCACCAGCAGCGGGAGCAGCGGAGGCAGCCACCCCAGCAGCAGTCGTAGCAGTAGCCGGGAGAACAGCGGCAGCGGCAGTGTCGGGGTGCCCATCGCCGTACCCACCCCGGCCCCGCCCACTGCCTTCCCAGGTACGACCCTTGTTTGCCTGCTCACAATTATTCTGACAAAACTGCTTAGTTTTTGGCTTCTGCGCACACTTAAGACTATAACTCGGATGAGAATGTGGATAATCCTGAAAGATTGTAGAACGTTCCTCCTCTCCTTCACCCTTCTTTTCTCCTCTTCCTCCTTTCGCTCACCTTTTCACAACATCAACACTCCCTCAGCCCCTGCTCCATCCAACACAACTAAACCTACACCCAACACTGCCACCACCCCTGGTCCCATAGCCCCTACCATTGAAAGCCCCCCCCAGGCATCTAACCCACCTGCCGAGATCCCGCATGTACCCCCGCCCCCTCCCCAGCTCCCCATCTCCACAGCCCCCACTGGCACAGGACCCGCTCCTTATGGAAACTCTGCACAAGGTGAGTGTCAGCCAATGTGGAAAGCCCGCCCACACTCTCATCATCTCGGCTGAGTTTTGTGATCCATACGCAGAGTTTTGAAGCTGTGAATATGATCAGAAAATTCACATCTCATTCAGGAAAAATATTTGTAGAAGTTCTGAGGGGCACTTGGAGATGCACATGTGTTGGACTTGCATGTCCGGTTAATGCTTCCTCTGTTCCCATGTTCGCCCTGTATATTTCCATCCTTCACAGCACCTGTTTTGTCACATTGCGCATGGCAATTCAGCCTTTCTGTGCTTGTGCGAGTACTTTTTTTTTTGGTCTTGTGCAAATATTCCAAAGTGGAGCCTTTTTTCCAAAGCTCTCTGAAAGTGAGATGATAAAACACTCTCTAAATGTCCTCTGTTGGCGCTTGGTGGTGATTCCCTTCCCTGCAGGTGCTCCTCACTTCTACAGCATGAACCGCCCGGGGCAGCCACCCCAGAATGCCCATGTCGGAGGATCTCTGCCGTACCGCCGCCCCTCATCGGTGACCGGCCAGCCTAATACCGCACCAAATCAGAACCAGCTCAATGGTGGACCACACTTTGCCCAGAATCAAAGTATAAACAATATTTTATTATTTTTGTGTTTGTGTGTGCATTGTGCAACTCGGGGTCCCTTTTTTCCCCAAGTTTTGGGGTTAAATGAGCTCCAGCCTCTGTGTTCAAGTTGAGACTCTCAGAAGTATTATACAATAATCTTACTTGCTGTCTCCATGGATGGTTTGTTTTTCATTTCCTTGCTGTTCTGTATAGCATTGCATCCTTCCTGCCTCCTTTACATACAGACACACCGAGTTAATGGTTCCTTTATAAGGGTTTATAATTGCCACAAGATGGCAAAAAAGCAATTCAGTGAGCTCAGTTCATTTCAACATACTGTTTCAAGGCACTAAAATGACACAAAATCGCACTGAAGTGATACTTGCATTATACCCCAAGCACAAAAATAATGATTAGGTGAGTTTTTGAGCAAATAACAAAGGATAGGTTACAGACAAAAATGCACAAATGTGAAGTCTGAATCTGTGGGCCAACATTGTACATGTCAGATATTCATATGAAAAAAAATTACAATAGGTTGAAATTACCCGATTTCCTTCTGATCATGCCCTCTCCTCCGTATTTGAACATTGTTTTGGCAATTGCAGGCCCCCTTGCGCCCCCTCCCCCCTCCATGCAGATCACCCCTCAGCTGCCCCTGATGGGCTTTGTGGCCCGAGTTCAGGAGACCAGTAAGTGGTTCTAGTGCCTTCTGCATGATGTCCTATGCGCGTCATTTATAGCGTGTCAACATCTGCTGTTGTGGGGAATTTTAGTCTCAAAGTAACTTTTCTGTATCGCAGTCTCTGGAAGGTGTCGTGACTAAAGAACTCCATTTTCCATTAACCACCTGTCTGTTGTATTCTGACTTGCTTGAAATCAGCATGGCCTCTAGGTGTCATCCTTGCTCACTTGTTTTTGCTTTTATAGAATACCTGACGGAACATTAAAGCCCCTTTTCCACAACACGTAAACTACCTGCCATGTCACAGATGCGTCTATAAGGCGATTGCTTCAATTCTGCAGCATCTGCCTTTTTTTTTCACTTCGTCAGTGGCTCGAATCCAGCTCGCAAACGTTTATGTTCATATTCTTTATGTTGCTTACTTACAACACAACACACATTCAATTATGTGAATGCTGTCATTCAATATTCAAAGTTTAAATGGATGGTTGTTGTGCTGTCGGCAAAAGTTACTGATGCTGTAGTGGCACACTCGCCTGGCTTGTGAGCGTGCTGTTTGGGATCTGTTCCCACTCAGTGACAATGTGGGTGTGAATGGTTGTTCATCTCTAAATGTGCCCTGCGACTGGCTGGCAACCAGTTCAGGGTGTAGTCTGCCTTCCGCCCGAAGTCAGCTGGGAAAGGCTCCAGGAACACCCCCCCCCCCCCCCCCCCATGCCCCCGACCCTGTTCAGGATAAGCAGTGTTCAAAATGGGTGGCTAGATGGATGGATGTGCTGTCTTGCCTCATTGACCGTAATTAAGAAGTCATGTGAAGTTGTTTTTCCTTTGTTACAACGCTTTTGTGAAAGTATGAGTCTTCACCTTTTATTTTTAGAACATTCCATTCGTTCTATTCTGTTGTTGATTTTTTTGTTTCATTCCAACTGGTACAACTTGAAATGAGTCCTCTTTTCTATTGTAAAGTGGGCGACCGCAAACTCTGGGGTGTGGAGCCAAGTGCAATTGTAAAAAAAATGTGTAGATTGGGTGTAGCGGAAAATGGGCTAAAGATTGCCATCTGGCAAGGTTTGTGTTTCATATGTTAGATGAGTGACTAAAAAGCATGTTTCCTTGATTGACCAATAAGAATTTGACCATTTTGATCCATGCATGTCCTTTTCCTGGTGGGACAAAAACAGCATGTAATCGTCCTCTCCTTTAATGCATCGGAATGACCACTTCTCATGTCTATTCCAAATGCTACTTTGTTATGGTCGCGTGCTTACACATTTTAAATGTTTTATTTTTTCCCAAACCAGTCTCCGATGTGCCACCTCCACCGCCCCTTGCAGACGAGCCAGTCTTTGAGGACGCTACACCTCCTCCTCCCCCACCGGAGGAGTATGAAGATGATGAGGAAGAAGAGGAGTCGGCAGTGGTGGAGTATAGCGATCCGTATGCAGAGGAGGACCCACCCTGGGCGCCACGCAGCTACCTGGAGAAAGGTTGGCTCGAACTACATAGGTTCCTTCAGTGCTTTCCAACCTTTAATTTGGATACGGTTACATTAGAAAAATATTTTTACACACCACCGAGAAAGTCACAAAAAGTAGATATTCCGAAAGAGTCATGACCTGGTCTCAATTTATTCTCAAATGTACTTAACGGTATGTGAAACCGGGGCTTGTTCAGTTGACGCAAAGCTGATGAACGCAAGAAGCCACAACTGAAATTCTGTTTTGTGAATGGCAACAGTTTGATACACATTCAAGTGTCGTAAGCCATCAAACACTCCTTTTGTAAACTAAGAATATCACATGGAGTAATTCCCTTGTCAAAAAATTGATGAATGTTTGGTCTGTACAGAACTAAAAAAAAAGGTTAAGGTGATGTGTTTAAAATGAGACCCATTTTACCAACGTAGTACTGTATGTTTCAAAACAATACCCAGGGATGGCAATTTTCCGCGGATATGCGGAAATCCGCTGTTTTATTTCTTAAATTGATCATTTTTGTGAATCGTCTAAATCCGTTGAGAAAATTTTAGGGGGGGGGTCAGGTACCTTATTGTCATGTTTTCACGAGCTCCCCCGATCAGTCTTTCCATCTTCCGATTGTAAACAGCCCTGCGATTGGACGTGTATGATGTCTTACTTGTTGTGATTGGTCGCCCGATCCAGGCCACGCCCCTTTCCTTTTTTTTTTTCATCACTAGCCATTGCCATCCCTGAATACCGCATTGGCCCGAATATAAAACAGCCCTGATTATAAGACGACCCCCTCTTTTTCAAGACTCAAGGTTGAAAAATGAGTTTTTGAACACCAAATTCATTTTTATACAGAAATGATTTCAGTACATCTGAAACCAATGATTCTAACAATATATTTGAGAGAAAAAGCCTGTTATTTTGCCTCATTCGAATCTAAAGTGCAATCACATTCGTAAATGAATGGCTTCTGGTTTTTGAAATGTAAGCTACATCATAACCTCCTCAGCTGCCGGTTAATCTGCCCGATTTTTGACCCACTTTTCTCCAGATTGTCACCACGTTTCTCCATTTTCTGTTATGTCTTCTATTATTCTTCTCTTTTCCTTGTTACCGCTATTTTTTAATTTTTCTTTGTGCTACCGCTCTTTTTATTCTTTGTGGCAGGGGTTCACTTTGGCTAGGGCGTCAAGTTCAGCATTTGCTTCAATGATATCTGGCGTTATCTAGTGTCGTGAATGGGTATAATGTTTAGACCCCGAATATAAGACGACCCCCACTTTTTCAGTCTTATTTCAATGCAAAAAACACTGTTTTATATTCGGGCCAATACGGTAATTAATAATAAGCTGTCAGAGATTTTCTCGGACAAAGTTAAAGAAACGACTCGGCACACAGGAAAATTGTCTTCAATATCGGCGGGAGCGGACCTCTGAGAGCGAACGACGGTTGTTGCTCCGCGATCACACTCAAAATCCCGTCTCCGCGAGTTCCACATTTTATTGTAACATATGCAAAATACAAGAAACACACTGCCCCCAATATTTGCATGCCGCACCCCCGGTCGGGCACCTCAGTAGTGATTGGTTACCTGTTTTTCAACCTCGAACCACCAGTACATTGGCGCCTTTTCTGGCTGGTCTACATCGAATTAGCATGCTGTAGACTTTGCGGATGGTCAATGTCGTCTGGGCGCGACGGGTGTTCTCAACTCGTCTTTTGTTGCTCAACCGCTGTTCCCGGATTATTCATTCCCCTTTTGTGACCGAGTTTCGCCTTCTCCCCTGTGGTCGCCCACCTGTATTGACGTGCTAATTGTGGACTTCAACAGCCCTCCGGCCAGGTGGCCGGCGCCTTTGTGTGTAGGCATTTGGGGGTGCTGGATATGCACCCAAACGCTTCGATGCGCCCAAATAAATGAAACTTTAAACATGATACATTTTTGCTCATAGATTCTTCTAACATAAGCACTACAAGCAAGTTTTCGTGGGTCTTATTTGGCCAACAGGTACAATTGAATATAAACACGACAGTATATTATGGCATATTTAAAGCTCAAATTGGGCATTACAAAATTCCCTAGCCTTGGCAATGGAACGTTTCATACATTTGCATTGCCATCGCTAAAATGGTATCCCAAAAAAACAATATTAAGTGAGGTGAAATGGACACAAACGTCCAGCCCAGTGAGGCCAAAATGTTACGATAAGTGAAAGTGAATTTTCTGCGGTACACCTGATGATCACTGGCCTAACTAGCTGCTAACGTAAAGCGCTTCACAAGAATGTGACTCTCCTCCTCATGCTGTCCCACAGTGGTGGCCATCTACGACTACAGTCGCGACAAAGAAGATGAACTGTCCTTCCAGGAGGGCGCCATCATCTACGTGATAAAGAAGAACGATGACGGCTGGTACGAGGGTGTGATGAACGGAACCACGGGCCTTTTCCCAGGCAACTACGTCGAATCCATCATGCACTACGCTGATTGAGAAACACCCCTTTCCCCTCCTCTCTGAGAAAGACAGAGAAGCTGTCACTAGGGAAGAGGAGGGAATCAGGGGAGTCAAGGGTTAAAGGTCAAAGACTTTGAACAGACAAGAGCATGATCACCTCCGGGATGGGATGCTGAGGAGAGCCGACACCCAGTCATTTTCTACACCTAAGCAACCACTACTTTTTCCTTCCATGTTTCTTTTTGACTGCTGGTTGATATGGAGAGTTTGTGTTTCACAACGAGGCATTTTCTTTGAATTTCGTCGGTCAAAATGCCTTATTTTAGAGTAAAATATTTATTTGGAATCTGGTGTGTGGGCAAAAGTAAGTGCGGGAAGGCAATGTCTTCACAGTCCAGAAGCATTGGTTAAAAAATTTCTCCTTGGACAAACATGGAAACATGCAACATTTTTTTTTTTTTTTGTGGTTAGGGCTCATGGTGGAGTGCTGCACCAACAGTCATGATAAGCACATCCGGTGTCTTGATGTGACACACGGCTACACTTAGGCGGGGTCACTCAACAAAGGCAGAAAATGTGTATAATCCTTTTACGTTTACACTAATGGACAGTCACGTGACCTTCCAAAGAAGTGAGGAGTAAAATCCTCTCTTGCACAATGTGCAGCCTCTCTGGTGAATGACAAGTTGATCTCAAGGTCAGCCTACAGCTCGGAGCTGCTCACTTGCAGTGTTGTTAAGCGGTTCGGATGATGTATTTTTATTTTGTTTTACTTCTTGAAAAGGATTTGCAGAGTGGCATGTTTCTTCTTGAAGGAAAAACATTGGCTCTGTCGTGAAGATTTATGTCTTAACATTTTTAGATATGGTGTGACCCCCGCCCCCCCCCCCCCCCCCACCAGTGATGATGCATTTAGGTCATTTTGAAGACACTTGTGCCATATTGAGATGTGTGTTGCAGTTGGATAGAATGGGATGGCTTTCTCCCCTCCACTTTTTTTCAAGTTGTTTTAATAAAAAGGACATGCATTTGTAGTGAAGCGATGTAGATGAAGAACTAATATCCAAGTGACATATGTCCTTCGAACCAGATGTATTGAGTATGAAAAGACAGCTGTTGTGTTAAAATGGATTTGACCGTTAGAACTGATACCTCTGTTGTCAGCAGTTTGAGGGTGTATCATAAATGCGCTTGGCAGTGTCCAATTTAAGCGTGGCCTCAGTACTTAAGCCAGAGACTTTATTTTCTATATTAAAAAAAAGATATATGCCAGTGGGTCTGTATGTGAGTCTTGCATGCCATAATTATCTGTGCTTTCCCCAAACCCCACATGGCAAGATGAGGCATTCTAAAAAGAAGCAGTTGTGGCCCACCTCATCCAAAGATACGGTTCTACTTTCCTTGGAGCTCACGTCCAAGGTCTTGCTTTCTGACCTGCAGGGAAGCAGGGAGGAGTCAGGCTTGGGATACGGGAGACAGAGCAAGGGAAGAAGGACCTGACGGACGATCCAGTCCACAGTCCATGATGCCATTGTGTTGCACATTTGAAGTTGATTTGCAAGAGTCTCATATTTGTAAAATCCAGAGAACAAAGACAATAAAATGTAAGGATTGAAATGCACTAGTTTTCTTTGTCTTTAAGATTTTGAATCACAAAAAGGTTTGTTTTTCAATGCTCCACGTCGGGTTCCATGCTCAGACAAAGCAAATGCGCGCAGATTGTGCCCATAAACAATTCTGGCAGCGAGAAGAGAGATGGGATTTGAATGTAATTTTGTGTTGAGGCCCCGAGGTGGAAAACGACAGCAATGACAAGTGGTCTTGACGTGTGCAGACAGGGTACTGACAGTCAAGACGAGGAGCTGGAGCAAAAAGGGATATTTGTGTTCTTCACTTCTTACAGAGGACATGTTACAACAGTCTGCTGCTCTGACCGTCATTTGCCTTCTGCCTCACACTCTCTTGAAAAGATGACGCGTGATGTTTAGCAAGGAAGCAAAACCATCAATTACCTGCAGTCTTATTTAGCTTGTTGAAGTTCATTGGCGAGTTTGCCGGAACTCGAATGGAAAAGACGTCAACACCCCCCATGCCCCCCAGCTTTCGTTCCTGAGCTTTTCACTCTGGAAAGAATGCAGCCTTACTTTGCTCCTTAGACAGGTAAAAGACGTGTCTGAACAGTGAACAAATGCAGTCAAGCGTATGGAAAATGCTCACGTTTTGTCTCCTGAGCTGTTCATTGGCTGACTATAACTCAACTGGAATTGTTAGGTATTCTTCATTATATTGGTATTATGAAAGTGCCCTAAAATGTTTCCTGTTAAGAGAACCATTTTAGTGCAAAAAGCACTTGGGCATTTAACCGTTGAACAACGCATTCGAAAGTTGAGAAAGTAAAAAGTAAGTTGCCAAGTAAAAGTGTTTGTGAGGTGTGTATGAACACGTTGCTTATAATCTGCCAATTTGCACATTCAAAGTCTACTTTCCATTGATGTTCACGAGCTGCATTTCCAGAGGCGGCCGCTGGCATTTGGACACTTACTTTGAAAAGCACGGCAAAGGAAGTTGTCATACGACTCTCGCTTGGCACTGGTGTGTGGTTCGGAGCGCAACCCGCATGGGTGGACGCAGTGTCGGGGAAAGCTGTGCTCTCTGTGATTTATTTCTCCCCAGACACTGCTTAACAGTCAACCGGGGATGACCGGGCGTCGTCCCCCAGGTTTCTGACAGGAAATCCTCTTTGTTCTCTCTGGCGGAGCGGGGGAAACCCTACAATTGAAGTGGCTGCAAGAATGTGTGGACAAAACAGGTGGTTGACCCCGAAGACCTGCTTCAGCATCATCATCATCCTGCTGTTGGGGCTCCAGAGGATACACACTCAGTACCCAGGTAACTTTCATTTGCATGCACGAGATTTATTTCCTTCAGCAAAACAATTGAATCCAGTAAACACATGAGTCCAGTGTGCATGTGTGTCTGTGCGTGGCTAAGATGAAAAGCTCTTTTTTTCATTCAACTCAATCATATTCGGTGTATTCACTACACAGATAATTAAGTAGTTTATGATTTTAAATTTTTAGAGTTATGATGATGACAGTTTTTACAGTAAATGAAAATTCACCAAGGGACAAAGTGATTTAATCATGGAATTAAATCACTTTTTCAGTACAAGTTTTACGTTTGGAATTGAACTACAAAAAGAAATAGATTATATAAATAGATGTGTCTGTGTGTGTGTGTGTGTGTGTTGGACTTGTGAAAAGCTCCAAGCGTCCGCTTTATCGTTTCAATCGCAACTTGTTTGCTTTGCTTAAATGCAATCCAAACAGGATCCTCATCTAATCCAGCACTCATCTGCAATGCTTTGGTACCTGTGCATGTGGGCGCATGTGTGTGTGCCCGTGCACACTCCACTCCGGAGTGTTCTTGTTCCAGATGTTCTGTGCATCATCACTTTGGATTTCAATAAAGATCTGATACAGCTGGAAGTTGCAAAGGGGCTTTGCAGGTTGGGAAATGGCGGTTTGCTTAGATTTTCCCCTCTCGGGGGGTTTTTGTTCTTCCCAGCAGGAATACAGATGCACAATCGGAAGCACATGCAGACAATCAGACCCACACGCACATGCTCAGTCACACTCACAGTTGGTGTGCATGTTTAGTTTATCTTTGAAAAGCATTCTGGGACATGTGGGAGCTTGAAGGGTGGCGGTAAATTTGAGGCTGGCAAGGCCAATATAGGAGGAAACTGCAACCCTTCCTGTTGCACAATCGGCTTTATTCATAAAGTGCTTTGCTTTGTGGCATCAGCATGCATCAGTTTGTCGCCGGTCTTGCTTGATATGTAGAATTTAAAAAAAACGGATGCACGGGAATATATTTTTGCAAAAAAATACAAGAAATTGGCGGGAAAAAGGCAGCGGCGATGTTTTCTGCCATTTGAGTATTACAGTCAAAGAGCCGAATGAAGCAGAGTGATGAGCTCTCACTTGGAGTCGAAAGGGTGTTTTGTTCCCCATCTTCCAGTTCATCCTATCACATCTGCCATCTCAACGGGCTCCTCATAAGGTGTTTTGTGGGACTGGCCATGTTATGTTTTCCAGCTGCAGTTCTGAGAAAGGTGTAGTGGTTGCCTTCAGCTGCTGGCCTCTTTCAAATCTTACTTACTCGGTGCCCATTATGTTTACGGGCATGTCGGACAGAAACCAAGGTCTTCCTCCACTTTGGTCATTTCCTGCCTCCTTTTTTTCCTGCAAAATAACACAGTAGCTGCAGGTTGCAGGTTAAATGGAGTGATTAACCTTGTGAACCATCAGTGTCTCTGCCAGGTAATTGCAGCGCTCCATCTTTTGTTGACACATCTAACTTGGACCCCACCAGGATACTCCATGTTGGATTTCATCGGTTTGCTGCATCAGTCATTGCTTTTTTCTTTCTTTTCTTTTGTTTATGGGCAGAATAACACACAATTATACGGAATGTTAAAAATATTTTGAGTTTGTAACAGTACAGTATTTGAGATGTCAACCTGGATCCCAAATTGTATCAAGTTCAATTTTAATGACTTCTTTTTAATGAGATGATATTCACCAAGTTTACCCACTTGTCTCCCCCACAAAAATTAATTGTACAATCTATTGATCTGTTAGTAATCCATCCATTTTCTAGAGAGTCGTGTGTGTGTGTGTGTGTACATAATATATATATATATATATATATATAAAAAGCCGTTCCATTTCTTGAGGCCAAGTACTCCAAATGTTGCTTCGAGATGTTCATCAGCTATCAAATTCACACAATCTATAAAACATCAAGTGCAAAAAGGGAAATATAATTTTATTGACAGTTATATACAACACAATGATGGAGTGTAATACACCCGACCTCTGAAGTGTATGAAACAAGACAAGAGGTAATCTTATCAACATTGAATTCCTCTGGCATTGACTCACTCACCGTGTTGCCTATTACGAGCGCGCCATAACACGGCTTGTCTTACATGAAACGCAGAGGAATGTTAGCGGTGTTGATTACTGCTGAGGTACCCAACGGCATCAACTTCAAGTCTTTGTTGCGAGGAATTCCAGGCACGTGACAAGAGCAATTCTCCGACAGCATTGACTCAAAAGATCAACTTGAGCTTTGGGGTTGGATGAGAATTACACTACTTCAAATGCTAAATTTCACCAGCAGAATCAAATCAAAGATGTATTTTAAATGATCGACATGCAGACGAGGGTCAGAAGGACTCTGATCATGTCATGTACTAATACACTCTATCTTCACTAGTAGGATAATTCAGCCCACTAATCAAATAATTCAGCCCACTAATCAAAAGAGTGTCCCAATAGTAATGTTTTCTCTACTACCAGTGTTGCTTTTGGGCTAATATTATGCAACTAAATATCTCTATTGAACGATTGCCCTGCACCAGTAGCACCAAAATGCCCACTACTGTAGTAAATTTGCCTCACTAGTAACATGCAGGTGTCCTACCCGTAGAGTAACGCTGAAGTTGTCCTGGTTTTCTGCAGAATTAATAAGAGAAAAAAGAAGGTTACTAGTAAAAGACAGTTCATCTACTGGTGCTTAGTTATTGTTCTGGTGCGGTGAATAACGGTGCAAACAGCTTCATGGAAAGTAGATTCAGCATTTCAATTTGCTTGGTACTAGTATGCTGAGATGACTTACTAGTGAGGACATAAGATACTTCAGCATTTACTCAAAATCATTGATAAGATGGTCATTGGTGTGTGACACGTGGCTGCTATTTGGACCTAGTAGTGTTACTAGTGCAGCATAGTAGTTTACTTGTAAAGCTTAGCGGGGAAAATACCTGTTATTTGAAACAAGTCTGCCCTTAATTCAAGGTCAAGGTCATCTTTATTGTCAAATATGCTTTATGTATGACATGCAGCATAGATGAAATTTCTTCCTCTCAATCCTCAGTGCAAACATGCTGTGAATTAAACACACACAACTAAAACAATACAATACAGTATTTATTATTTATATAGCGCTTTCACAACAGCTGCAGCTGTAACAAAGCGCTTAACAAAACAGTTAACATAAAGTAAAATAAACACAACACAAGATCGCAGCTACGTTGTATAAAATACACAATATGTCATCTGAACAAACAATGGCCCTTGTGGGTAAAGTGAGGTAGTGCATTGTGCAATATGCAGATGTCGGATGATGAGGGGAGGGTCATAGTCTACTAGTGTACCCAATTACTTTACTAGTGTGAACAAAATGCACACTCGGACATGTACCCTACGCATTAAATTCTCAAACAAAGCCTTAACTCGTTGATAGTTGAAAACAGAAAGGACAAGACTATAATCCGGCCCGTACACTATTCTGAACGTCTCGATTTGAGTTGGATATTTAGACGTTGTACTGCTGCCCTCTGTTGGCAAACGGGTGTACTGCTGTCGAAGTCATCGCCTGGTAATTTGCAGAAATGAAACTCTTCCCATCCCAAAATGGTGTCTTTGAGTGTATTGTGTAGGCGGAAAGTCAGTAAGGTATGCATTCTAACGTTTGTTCCACAATGTGCTGAGAAGGGAGGTAAAGACTGCCGGCGTGTGTAACGAGAGAAGAGCAGTCATCTGTGCTAAATTACCGGCAGGGGAATCTCGAAATCTAAAACCCGCCCCAAACCTCAACCAATCACCATCGCAGCAGTATTTCTCCAGAGCTGGGAACGCTTGTCTGGGGACTATTGAGTGTGTTTGTAACACACCCAACACACATAAACACAAACCCACTAAAAACATGGCTGCCTCAAGGGCAAATCACAGGCTGGAATATATTATTTCATTTGATCTGCCTGCACTTTGATTGTGATTTAGCAGGCGTTTCTGGCAGGACCATATTTGGGACTGGCTGTGTGCAGTGACACAGATGCAGTTTGGCCACTATTGTGTTAATCTCAAGCATGAACATAAAAATTACAGATGGTCCTCAGTGGCCCTTGAAGTTTTACAAAAAGCTGTTTCCAATTGGTAAATGCATTCATTCTCGTGTTTAGGAATGTTTTTAGTGGCGTTAGCTAGCTCGAGGAGATTTTGGGAAGCTCGGCAAGACCTCTAGACAAGGTTTAATGCAGTACAGCGCGGTGCCTTGAGATATGAGTCAATCAACTTAAGTTTTTCAAGATACGAGTTGCCAGTTAGCCGATTTGAATTTTTTTGTGGAATCAGATTTGCGCCCCGAAAATCATGAAACAAAACGTATTAAAATCAATAAAACGTCTTAATGTGCGAACAAAAAATAACAATTTGTTATGGAATCAGATTTGTGAATCACACAAAACTTTGTAGAATCAGCTCACAACAAGCAGCAGTTTGACAGCCACAATTAGTGAACAATTCTTCCAAAAACAGGCCTCAAGGTGCAAATGTCACTCCCAGTTGAAGTTTACCATCAAATTGAACATGCGTCAAATAGAATTTTGTTTAAGAACAACACAAAACGCCATAGACAGGCTAAGCAACAACAATTTGGCCACAAACGGCAGAGCAATACGTGCACATGGACAATATAACAATACTTTCAGGTATCTGTCTTTGCTAAAAACAGCTAAATACAGTACAGTATGACTACATCTGAGTGAGGAGTTGTAACTGTCTGTATGTCTGTATTATACTGCCCTCATGTGGCCAAGGTGCATCACCAGAAGTAGAACACGGTTACAGTGAATTAATCATGATGGACAAACTGCTTTATTCATTCATTCATTCATTCATCTTCCGTACCGCTTGATCCTCACTAGGGTCGCGGGGGGTGCTGGAGCCTATCCCAGCTGTCTTCGGGCAGTAGGCGGGGGACACCCTGAATCGGTTACCAGCCAATCGCAGGGCACACATAGACGAACAACCACCCACGCTCACACTCACACCTAGGGACAATTTAGAGTGTTCAATCAGCCTGCCACGCATGTTTTTTTTGGAATGTGGGAGGAAACCGGAGCACCCGGAGAAAACCCACGCAGGCCCGGGGAGAACATGCAAAGCTTTATTCTTGATCTTCTATTTTATTGTGCTATCACTAAATGTTTATCTGTAGTAGAATATTTGAGAGGTCTATTTTCTTTATTAAAAATGCATGTAAAAAAATTGTTGTGTGTGTGTGTGTTTTTTTTTTGCGGAGATAGGCAGAACTTAATGGCATTCATTCATTTCCGTTCGGTGAGATGATTTATGAGTGCTTTGGGTGATGCGCGTGGCCATGAAAAGATCGGAACTCATATCTTAAATCAGCACTGGATTTATATTCCCTCTGGAGTTAAATGTGCAGCTGCAGGATGTGAAACTCTGCTGGAATTCACCTTATGTGGTTGTATATGCAAGTGAGTCATTGGAATGAGCAGCCCGGGTGGCTTTGAAACTTTGCGCAGGTCACAGAGCTGCAGACGCTCATGCTAATTCATCAATCGGATTTACAACGCACAGATTAGCAAAATGTCTCTTAATATGATGTGCGTGGTAGATGTGAGGGCTGGAATGTGGAACAGCTGGATATCCTAACTTGGCAGATGGGGGCACTGGAGGGCTGTGTGTGGGTGGGGTCAGGGGGTTCCCTCTTTGCATCCTTCCCCTTAACGGCCCACTGTGAGAACCTAGAAATGGAAACCACTCCAGGGATTTTCTGCAATGAGGTAACGGGCTTGTGAGGGAGTGGATGATGAGAACATCCCATCAGACTTCCACCCCTTGTTCCCACCCCCAACCCCCATCCACCCGATGCAGTACACGCACACACGCACACACGCACACTCGCACACTCGCGCTCACACACACACACACACACACACATACACACATCACTATCCCTTCCGCTTGCAGCTTCACTTTCTCATCTTTCATCAGTCATCACCTTTCACATCCGAGCATTTGTTATTTGACACAAAAAACATAATTTTATGATTATTCTCCTCATTTTATGACATTCTGCTCCTTTCCAATTTCTCAGCTGGTCATTATGTAACGTCACAACAGTCAGGACATACGTTTCACAATCCAAAAATAGCCGCTTTTCCCAGAAACCCTCATTTTCATTCATCAAAAATCAATTCAAGTGTATCAGAGAAAAGTTCCACATTTTCTAGTTCCAAAGTCCAACACATATCGAGCAACTTGGGAACAATACTCATTTTCAAAAATCCCCACATGCCATCATTTTCACTATAAAGTAAAGTATAAAGTATAAAGGCTGTAAATTTCCCCAGTGTGGGACGAATAAAGGATATCTTATCTTATCTTATCTTATAACCTTCTCACATTTCAAGGATATGATAGCATATGGTATTAACCACGTATCGCCACGTTTCTTGAACAATTTCAACTATTCCAGCTTCAAAAAATTGTGCTCACCCAGAGAACATCTTGGGACTTTTCCACATTCCATGAATCTCCACATTCACATTCTTCTTTCCACAGTAGAATTCTCCAAACCTCTCAATAATATTCTCAAATGTAAATGATATTGTAGCATATAGTATTTACCTCTGATACTTCCACATTTCGTGACCGATTAAAATCCATTCCATGCACCTTCAAACTGTTCTGCGGATTCTGTACCTCTTTGAAATTATTCCCATTCCCAAAACTCTAACGCATTCCAAATTCAGTTATCACATTCTACATTTCAGCAGTTTAATTCATTCCACAGCAAATTGCTTTCTCGAGTTAAATGATGATTGGTCAACATTCATTGAGGTGGATTTTGAATGTGTGCAAAGTTAAACTGTTACCACTCCATGAAGCCGAAGAGCAGAGGAATATGAAGAGGAGGAGTTTTAGGAGCGCCAGGAGAGATGTGAGTGACCATGGTCAAAGCCCACCTCCCTCCAGATTTGCATCCCACTCTATCCATGTTTAGTGCTTTTTCGTCAGGGGGTTGTGCCCTTCAAGTGGGAAGATCTGCAAGCTGTTGCACTTTTTTACATCTTTGTTCTGGACTAACTTGACTTGAACGGTGCAGGTATCAGCACACCACACTCAGACCTTGGACTGGTGTGGCGGCGAGCACCATGTTGAGGATCCTGCTCCTGGCTCTGTTTGTTGGAGGCTTAGAGGCCTGGTTCTGGCGCATTGACCCGGAACCCACCACACTGCCCCCAACAAGTGCCTCAGCAACAACGGGTGGCGCTAAGAGCGTGATTGAGGAGGATGAGGATTTGTTGGGGGTTGGAGAAGAAATCATCAAAGTGGCAACTGGAATCCGTAACTTGGTCAAGGCATGGGATGTGACCACCAGCCCCGGGACGACTCAAGCTTCCCCGAATGCCGACAGCACTGAGCCTAACATAACGGGTAGTATTGATGGCTTGGGAGTGGGGAGGGAGGTGGAAGGATCTGCAATTTGGGAAAATGATGCATCTGGATCTGGATCGGGGTCCAGGCAAGATCTTGGATCTGGTGTAGAATCTGTCATCCTTCCAAGTAACCTCACGAGTATGGAAAACGGGACTCTCGATACTGGCTCCGATCCACTTTGTTTCCCCGTGCCGTCTGAATGGCACATGTGCTCCAGAAAACGCCAACAGTTCTTCGCATTACCTAATTTTTTCAACCACACGTCTGTGGAGCAGGTGGGGGCGGCATTGCGGGAGTGGGCCAGTCCGACCCGGGCGGGCTGTCACCAGCGCATAGAGTGGTTCCTATGCCTCCTGCTGGTGCCCAGGTGCCCCTCGCCCTCCTCGGCACCCTTGCTTCTGCCCTGCCGCAGCTTTTGCCATCAAGTACAGGACAGCTGCTGGGCATCTTTGGACAGTGCGGACCGTCCAGTGAAGTGTGGCCTCCTGCCTGTCGGCGCGCAGGAGCCCGGGAGCCCTGCGTGTGTGGCTATTAGTTACTCTGAAGGTAACCCTGAACCACACCCAATGTGCTGTGTTGTTTTGTTGCATGTGCTTGAGTGCACATTGTTGCTTTTTAGGCTTAATGTGTGACTTTGCATGTTTTTAGCTGCTTGGATGATGCAACGGCTGAACTTTTTTGCGGGAAGTTTCGGGATGAACCTAAAATGTGTTATCACTTTTGCATCTTAACTTAATTTGGCTTAATTTGTTCAGTGTTTCAATACATCTTTTACCCATCTCCAAAATGGCATAACATAATTTTTAAATTCTAAGGACATTCATTTCTGTCTTTTTGTGACTCTTGCAGTCTTTGTCTATATTGTTGCAAAATGCTGATGATATTCAGTGACACAGTGGCCACTTCCTGTTTGAAGCAATATTGATCAATTGTTTGTTGTTGCCTTGTTCTCATGAAGTCAAAATGTGAACAGCTCTACAAAGAGAATTTTGCATGAAATTTTGCATCTTTGTTAGATAACAGCAAGGTCAAGTTTTGCAAAAACGATTGAAACATTGAACAGTTCTATAGTTCATCCATCTTCTAATCCACTTATCCTGACAAAGGGCGTGTTGCAGTAGGCGGGGTACACCCCGAACTGGTTGCCAGCCAATCGCAGGGCACACATAGACAAACAACCATTTGCGCTCACAATCACAATTTAGAAGGTAACATTAGCCTGCCATGCATGATTTTGGAATGTAGGAGGAACCTGAAGTACCCGGAGAAAACCCATGCAGGCACGCGGAGAGCATGCAAACTCCACACAGGAAGCCTGCAATTGAACCCTGCACCTCTGCACCGTGAGGCGGATGTTCTCCAGGGGTGTCACGCTCATTTTTGTAGTGGGCCTCATTGTAGTTACGGTTTACCTGAGCGGGGCATTATGACCTAGGACTTATGAATTTTGTGAAACTGTATCAATGTTTGATCACCTCCACACATTACTTATACAGTGCACAACGAATCGGCAGACAACTACTTTTCAAATCAGACGTCAAGAATAATGGTTAGTTCAGCCATTGTTTACCTTAATGTAATAAGTACGTAATGAGACAATGCTTGCAATATCGCTAGGTAATGATATATTACATATGACAATTAAAAAGTTTGGTTCAGACTTTAGCAAGCATCATGGAAAAGTTGACATGCTTGATTTGCTCTCGCAGGCCACACAAAATGATATGGCGGGCCAGATCTGGCCCCCGGGGCCTTGAGTTTGACACCTGTGTGCTAACCACTCGACCACCATGCCGCGTTTTAAAGTTCAGTTAAGGTCAAACATATTTTGCATGGCGACACTTATGATACATTTTCAGATCATCCTGAAAGCCCACTGGCTCCAACTTTTAGTGAGTAACGTTTGTTTGCTTTGCAGGCTGACTCATAAACAGCATTGTGTTTTTTCGTAAAAGCCTCCCTGCTGGTGCATGCAGTTGTCACTGTTGCACGTTCTCCACACAAGCCCACTTTACGAGTTTGCATTTCAGAAAATGTACTTTTAACCCATTGCCTTAATGTAAGATGTCCATTTTGAGAACACATTCTGGGTATATTTCCATCAGAACTGCACTAAAAAAGTTTTCTTGTTTGCTTAATCATCAAGTGCTTGCAGCAAAACTGAAGGTTTTGACTTTTTGGAGCCTTGGAAGCTCACTGTTGATGAGCATTGTTCCATTTAGATTGTCACCCATGGAGCAGGTTATCCGTGGGTTTTGTTTCTCCATTTTGGAATATTGTGTGGGTCTTTCTAGACGAGCAGGGTTTCGGCATAGTCTGTCACCCAAAAAAGGGAACAATCGGGGCATCTGTGACAGGAGAGGTGGCAGCGGGTGGCATTTATGATGGCATTTGTGGGTGGGAAAATGCGTCCTCTGTGTGGGCGGGATGTGACAGCGTCATGGCTTGTAACAAGGGATCTTTGTGATTGGGACGAGACGGGGCCTCCTAAATGGCCCGCTAGAGGTGCAAAGATCACGGGCAGTTGCCCACCCGACCAAACCAATGACTCGTCTTGTCGTAATTAAAGAAGAAGAAGAACAGCAGTCAGTAAGTGTGTGAAAGGGACATTTATGCCAAAATCACCCTCATTGCACAGCGCGCACATTCCCCAAAATATTCAGCAGCTCACTTTTCAATTACGTTTTGGGCCTTTTCAATCGTGGAGACCATTTGGATATTTTGCAGGCATCCAGCCAACCATGGAAAATTTTCAGGGTCGCCTTTGTTTCCAAGTATTGTGCTTGGAGTAAAACGACAAATTGTGTTCAAATCTTGCACATCCCAGCTCACTGATCCTCCATCAGTCGATTTTAATTCGCTCTCAAGTTCTTCAAACATCTGACGGGTGTCTCAGCTGCTTCATCTTGGTAGATAATCCCCCAAGATGTGCCAAATCCACTTTGTTAGGTCCCTGGAGGCGTGTTCATGTGGGTCAGCCTGTCCAACAGAACATTAGCTGTTCATGTATTGCTAATGTCCCTTATTAGGTTCTTTGGCCGCTTATCAAACTTTGGGATCAATCCGATAAGATACAGTAGCTGTTGTGTGTGTGTGTGTGTGTGTATACGAAAACTTTTGTTGGAGTTCATTTTCTTTGCCCCTGCTGAAACGCATTAGTTCCACCGTCAGCCGTATTGGGTCCTATGCGCTTCTGGTCCCCTGCGATCTGCTTTCCCATGCACATCTGACAAGCATTTCCTTCCTCCGACTCCATCTGCCCATCCATCCATCTCCCTGCTCTGCTGCCAGTTGTCCCACAGGCGCTGAATTACTGAAATGTGGTCCTCATGTAATCTGCAGGAACATGAGGTCACTTTGTTTTCTGGGAAATATACACAACGTTGTTGTTTCACGGAATGAAGCCAGCAGGGAGCATCTGGGTGTATGTTGTGATGGTTTACCATTTGTGCATGTCATACCAGCTTCCATCTGGAATATTAGGACCCCTGTTTAATCTGAATGACTGCCAATAGTAATACCAGAGGTGGAAAAAGTACCGGTACTCGCACTGAGTATTTAACTAAAAGTTCAGAAACTCCTTCTTAAAAAAAGAAGAACTCAACACAAAGAAAATACTTGCCGTCTTTTATTACATACAGTATATCACGAAAAGTCAAGCTCTTCTCTCAGCTCTGAGAACCTGGAGGTGTGTCTACTGAAAGTGCATGCCCAGCTCAACTGTCAATGAAAGTAAACACGACAGCATGTTTTTTGAGCCTGTGGCTCACGCTACATGGCAGCTAATATTACTAGTTATTCTCTATCTATTTACCCACAATGCTTTACGTTTCAATGTATTATGGTAGTCTGAATAACCGAAATACATAACAATTGGGAATTTTAAAAAAGGCACCAACTTCTTCTGTAATTTGACATATTTTCGGCACGTCGGTACAGTATAGCTAGATAGCTAACCGCATGCTGTAGTGGTAGCAATGACCTAAAAATGATTACTACTGATGACCACAACTGATCTTGCAATGTGTCCTGCAAGTACAACGCAATATTAAGAAAAATATTGAAGGAAATATTGTTGAAAACACCGGATGGGAATATATCTCACTTGTCCAAGTCTGCTGCCATCGTGCTTTATGGTTCCCGGTTCAAGCACAGTAACAGTAACCAGTGAGTAACGCCGAGTGAGTTGCCCTTTGTATTAAGGCCGGCGACATTGCAAACCCTGACAAAGTGTGCAACTGTGCTTCAAGTGGACTTGTGTTGCACAATATTACACAGACATGCTGATGTTCAGCGGTCTCTGAGAGAATCAGTGGCCTGGACCAGGTCCAGATGTGCTTCGACATAAAACTTTCAGCACTCTTAAATGCAAGCTGTTCAAGCGGTACTCAAACGTTCATTCATTCAGATCATTTCAGACAGCAGCTGCGGGAGCTGTGTCGGCACCACAGGAACCCGAAGCAGGAAAGCAGGTGCTACCATTGGGAGAATTGAGCAGACCACCCCGCATGCCTTGTTCCACATCCCGTTGGAAAATAGCCTGCACCAAAGATGTGATGAGTGTGTGAAAAGATTTTCCGGATGAACGCTTGTTTGTGCTACTCTGCAGTTGGTGCTCAATATTGACTTCACTCTTCACTTATGAAAATGTGATGTTGAGTTTGCCCCCATTTTGTTGTCTTAAGTAAGATATGGATTCCCTCTGCAACTGAACACGTGATGCTCTTACATCACTCGGACACAACTGACTTCCCCGGCCCACTTAAAGCACACCGTTTTTTTTTCCAGTTTCTCTCATGAATCTGCCACACGGGCTCTTCCCTCTCACCAATGGAAGCAACTGCTAGGCCTAAGAGCCTCCTCCCTTGTGATGCCTTGTGAGATTTTGACTTGTTGGCCTCGAAATCATTTTGTTCGATGTGAACTGCAATACCAGCACTTTTCCAGTAATCATTTTCGACCACACACTTGTTGCTGTTTGTTTCATGTTTGTGTAGTCAAGAATGGCCAAAAATGCGGTGAGAAATGATGACAAAGGAAGGCAACATTTTAATGCTGTCGTATTCCCGGATAGAAATGAGCGTATGTCAATAGATTTTTTTTTCCTGCGGTGGAAGAATGGTTAGCCCATCTGCCTCACAGTTCAGAAGTTGTGGGTTCAATTCTAACAGTCTGTCTCTTCCTTCCCTGCAGAGCAGAGCAGTTTGTCTCTGCTCCAACTAATTGGATATCCGCCACCCGATGAGATCGGTCAGATCTCAGGGCCAGGCGGTGCCCCGGCCTACATCTTCACCTCTGCCGCCGTGTCGGGTCAGCCGGCTCTGGCCCACGTGCCCAACCCATTCTACCGCCACTTCTCCCTCCTCTTTCACATCAAGCCGTCCACATCGGCCGCCTCCGTCCTCTTCTCCATCACAGATGAGCCCCAGAGGCTTATGTATGTGGCCGTTAAGCTCAGCGCCGTGCAGTCGGGTCGCCAGAGAGTGCAGTTTTTCTACACCGAGCCTGATTCCGAGGCGTCGTACGAGGCCGCGAGCTTCGACGTGCCGAGCATGGTGGACAAATGGACCCGTTTCTCGCTGGCTGTCTTTGAGGAGCAGGTGACCTTCTACCAGGACTGCGAGGCAGTGCCACGGGTGGTGAAGTTTGAGCGTTCTCCGGACCCCATGGACCTTGACGCAGGGGCCGGGATCTTTGTTGCTCAGGCAGGGGGGGCTGACCAGGACAAGTTCCAGGTTAGCAAGCCACATTTCACATGTTCATGGAGCGTGTAGCGCCAAAAGTTGCAATGATATATCTTATCTTATATTTCTTGATTAGCTCAATGTACTCTGGAGATTTTAAAAATTATACTCTGCAGCAGCAAAAACATTTATTACAGCTGTAGTTATGAGAAAGTCTTAAATTATATTTATGATTTTGATTTGATTTGACTTGATCCAAATTTTACTTATGCATTAACATTCAGTTAAATCATAGTTTATTACAGTGCTTCTCAATATTTTTTGTTAAGCACCCCTTTAAGAAATATTTTCTCTCCCAACTCTCCGCTGCGACTATAAATATTATCATTTGCCTTTGAAATTGTTTGTCAGTAGACCTTTGCAAAGGAGCAAATATTCCTTGTGCGCTCTCTGACAATGAGAATGCCTATTGTAGTGGGATTACACTTTTTTTGAGTACAGCAAAAAAAAAAAAATAATAATAATAATAAATAAAAAGATTTGAAAAGGACTGGTTATTATCACAACCGTTGACTACTTTGACGATTGTTTTTTTCCATTTGTTCTTTTTCCCTTTTTTTCTTTCATTGATTATTTTTGGTCCTTTCTGAGCTACCGTCTTCCTTCTTTTTCATTCTTCTATTCCTAACGGGATTCTTTCTTCCTGAGCGGCGATTGGAACCCAGAAGTGTGCTGGAGCCGTGCTGAGTGCTTGACCATCGTTTTGTCCCCACTTCCAAGACTTTACATCACTGGCTCCTTTCTAATTTCCTCTTCCATGCCTCAATGCTTTCATTCTCATGTCTTTCTTATGTCCTTGCATCCTTTTTGTTTGCTTTTTCTGTTTCCTTCCAAAATACAAAATGCAGTCTGCAAAATTGTGACACATCCGTCCAGTGTACAGTATGAACAACAACTATGATCACAAAAACCGTTGGTTTTTAAATGGAAAGGTGATTTGAGTACAAGTATTGCTTTTGATTAGTTTAGAGTGGTGTGAGACTGGATTTAGTTGGAAAGCCTATTTTTTTTTATAAAACAATATAAACATGCACTTGAGATGAATCACATAGTTTTGTGTTTTTAAACGTTTGGTCCTTATTTATTTTTCCTAGCTCTTTCTATGATCACAACCTTTCACTGACACTCCCCCTTTAGGGTGCTATCGCTGAGCTGAGGCTGGTGGGAAATTCTCAGGTAGCCGAGCGTTTGTGTGACGACATCGACGACGACTCTGATGTTGTGAGTATTCCAAGCCTTTCCCCCTGGTGAGATCTGACGTCTGGGCACTTAAATGCTGCTTGTGTCACAGGCCTCTGGCGACTTTGGCAGCGGCGATGGCAGCAGAGGGGAGACAGGAGGCAAAGTGAAGGTCAGTCAGCCCGCTGGTGAACAATACTGTTTTAAAATCTTTATTTTACAGTAAGTAAGAGAGTTGAACAGATTTGATCGCCTCATTTTCTACCACCAGACGACTCCTGCATCCATCAGGCCAGTGCCTGAGCCTCCATTGATCGCCTCGAAAGGAAGCACACTGAAGGAAACAGGTCATTCTAGCTTGTTTGCAAACCAGATAAGTGGTGAAATGCCTCCCCCTGTTGTCACCGTTGCACCACTTCAATTGTTTAAATTGTGGGGTTAGGAGAGGAATTGCTCAGTTATATGACAATTTGTTTTGCACGGTTTCTGACAAGGTAATAATTATTGATAATGTAACACTCCTTGGGGATTCTCAGAGGATAAAGTAACTCTTTATCTCTCTCTCGCTCTCTTTCTGTGTCTCTCATCCTATTACTTGACCAGTCTTTCTTCATTCCATAAAATCGAATTGTCACAGCAGCAATATTCACACACACACACACACACACACACACACACACACACACACACACACACACACACACACACACACACACATACACACACACACACACACACACATACATACAGACACACACACACGCACATATACTCATATTAATAATGTAGAAACAAACATCTATGCATAAACAAATACAAAAACAGTATTGATGAGAAGTTCAAGATAGATTTCTGGAAAACCGACCTTATTTTCCGTAAGGCGCACTTAAAAGCATTCAATTCTCTCAAAAGCTGACAGTGTGCTTTATAATACGATGCGCCTTCTATATGGCTCAATGTTCTGATTTCTTGGACGAAGTACAGTATTTTAAATGTTCTGCAAAGCGCTTTGTTATAGCTGCAGTGGTTGTGAAAGTGCGATATAAATAAAGCTGGATTGTATTGTATTGTATTGTCTTTAGCGGTGGGCCCTACATATGAAAACAGTTTTAAAATAGGCCATTCATTGAAGGTACGCCTTATATGCCGAAATGCCTTAAAGTGTGGAAAATACGGTAATTGAAACAACAAATAAATAAATGAATTAAAAACAGCAGATTGAGATTCTGCACTTTGGTATGAGGTGAGTTAAAAAAAAAAGAAAAAAAAAACCGAGTCTAATTACTTCTGTAACTGCGGTAAAATATGCACACGGCTGTTAATATTTTTGACAGAAACATATACAATACGCCCAACAGTTACAGCATCTGAGGCATAATGTGCATGCATAATATTGCGCACTGTTACTCATCTTTCAGGTTTAAATGGGGCCAAAGGAGAGAAAGGTGAGAGAGGAGAGAAAGGCACCCGAGGGGACAGAGGCTATGCAGGGCCAAAGGGAGACCCTGGTTCAGGCTTCTCCTCACAAGCTGGAGTTGGCGGACAGAAGGTGGAATTTTGCAATATGCATGTTTATTATCTTATGCATATTTCCATTACTATAACTGTGTCAAACTCTGTGTCTTGTTAGGGAGAAAAGGGAGACAAGGTCTGTGGTTGTTACCCTATGTTCTTACATTATTTTTTTTTTTAATGGAGGAATGAGAACAATGAAATAAAGATATATACCGAGACACACACACACACACACACACATATATATATATATATATATATATATATATTTTTTTTTTTAACTCTGCCTCAACAGGGTAGTACAGCCTTTGGAAGTAAAGGAGAGCGTGGTGCTCAGGGCCTCCCAGGTCCACCTGGGCCACCTGGACCTGCAGCTGAGATGGTCACTTTTGGGGATGGGGCTCAAATGCAGCATGTGCCTGGACCCCCTGGATCTCCGGGCCGAGATGGATTGCCTGGTCCACCGGGAGCTAACGGAGAGCCTGTGAGAGAATTCAAGAAATCTGATGAATATCAACTTTTATTATTTCATAAATGCAGCTCATTGGTTGTAAATGATGTTGCAGGGGGACCCGGGAGAGGATGGAAAAACTGTGAGTGTGTGCAGTATATTTCCATAGATGTCCGCACAAACAGACATTGACAGAGTAAATTTTGATTGTGTGGGGTTTTTTTCAGGGTCCTGCAGGGCCGCAAGGTTTCCCAGGAACGCCGGGAATCTCTGGTGCTAAAGGGGAAAAGGTTCAGTTACACTTGAGTTACAGTTGAACTTTTATGTTATCACACAACATTGAATTTTTGACCTCTGAACCTCAGGGTGAGCGGGGTGAAGGACAACCTGGACCCAGAGGTCCCCCAGGGCTTCCAGGGCCTCCAGGACACGGATCTGGAAATCATCCAGTATGCCTGACTTACACACAATTCACCATCACAACGATCTTGTTGTATTTGATTGTGTTCTTCCACAGACATTTGTTGACATGGAGGGCTCAGGATTCCCAGAATGGGAGAAGATCCGGGTATGCTGAGGCGTTGTCATTCTCTGGGTGCACTCACACTAGCCAGTTTAGCCAGTTGGTTGACTTCACACCAACTTCAAAATCCCGTTTTTTTTTTTTTTTTTTTTTACGAGTATGAGTACATATCACTGTTGGCCATTCTCAACGGGGGGCTTGCTGAAGCACAGTAGCAAAAAACTGGACCAGTGGGAGTGCAGCCTAAATCATAGGATGTGGAAGAATTTACAAATTGATCCTCTTGTTGTTTGTTGTTTCAGGGTCTTGTTGGTCCTCCAGGCCCCCCAGGTCCTCCAGGCCCACCTGGGGTCCCTGGTACATCAGTTGAATTTGGATCCAATGGTCCAGTTGCCTTTGGACCTCCTGGACAACCTGGAAGACCTGGAGCCCCAGGTCTACCAGTATGTAGCTACCTGTGCTTTCTAACCCACAATCACGTCAGGTTATCTTGGCAGGGTGATGTGTTTGAGCTCCACTTTTTACAGCTGTTTCATCCTGTGTGCTGTTTCAGGGTTCTCCTGGTCTGAGTGGTTTGCCAGGTCAGCCTGGGCTCAAAGGAGAGAAGGTTGGATGGATTCAAATAAGGCAAGCATGTGGGCACTTTCAGTCTTGTAATCTGAACATCTTCCATACGGTCTCCAAAGGGCGACAGTGGGGAACTCAACTCTCATGGAGGACCCGGAGAGAAGGTGGGTTATTGAAAATTGCAGTCTTTTGACGTCCAGAATAAATAAATAATATATAATACCGCTGAAGAGATTCCTTTGACGGCGGATCATCCTTTGCAGATAGGCGGGTCTCTCTGGTGGTTTCGGCTCTTTTTCTCATTTCAATAAATCCCTCCCGGGGTGAATAAAGTTAAGGATATTGGGATTTGGGCTAAAATTTTAGGATGAACCCAGAGGATTTTTCCAACTGAACTTAATTTGACCTTCTCTAAACTTGTGAATCCACATGTCCAACTACTCATCGTTTCTTTTTGCACAAGTTGCTATTCTGTAACAACAAGGAGCTTCATGGCAAAATTTGCAACAGGAGTTTCATCCATGAATGGACTCATGAATTTTCAGTCCTCTTCCCCATGCTGTACACATTTTGACATGATGAGACCATCTTAAACCAGAAGTCGCCACTGAACTGAGAATTTCACAGCGTCATCAGCAGGGTGCCGCAGAAATACCGCAGAGCCTCGAAGAGTCACAGAAATTTTATTTATAAGGTAAAAATCAGACGTATAAAGAAAAGCAGTTGAAACAACAACTTGAAAACATTCAAAAAACAGGAAACCGAATAAAGCACTAAACGATGCAGAAAAAAGGAAAAGTGGACGTCCTTGGAAATACATTGGTTATCTGTTCCTTCTTGTAGATTAGAAAGTTGTGCAAAAAGTAGTCAAAACACTGAACGGTTGGGCATGTGCCTTAAAAAGTTTAGGGAAAGTTCACTTACAAAGGTGTCAGAGATGTTCACTCGGACAGTTGAACAAACAGACTCCGGAAGAGATTGTCTTTTCTGCCGGCAGTAGGCGCAGTTTTCTACAAAGCCACTGTGTGCGTTTACCAACTGACGCTTGACACCTGCAACCTCTGCCGGCCTTTTTATTGATTGTGTATGCAAATTACAAGTGATGTATCAGAAAAACACTCCCTTCTTCACACGTCACACCTCTCAACCCAGCCCACCGATACGCCCCTCAGAGGCCAAAACATATCTCGGTACAAACAATGGATACCTTGTGACTTCAGTGGGTAGATTTCACATGAATTCAGACACTGTAACAAACTGAAGACATCTTATCATGTTGCTCTTGCGAAATTGAACCTTCCTGTCGTCACTATCAGTTAATGAGGACTTGGCTTTATTCAGTTCAAGTTGGCCCTTTTTTCTGTATGCTCCATTGTGTACAAGTTGTGAGAACATACCATTCGAGGATAATCAAACATACAACAAAATGAAACTTTTAAACATGATAACCGAGTTTGTCTATACCTATATCAAGGTTGCACTGCATTCTAAGTTTATCCTGAGATATTCTCCCAAATCTAAATACAGTACCTCCAACTTTTTCTGACTAGTGTACCTATCTAACAGGATAAGATTAACACATGTTTGCCCCAGGGTTCTCGCGGTGACCCGGGACTGCCAGGATCACCAGGACAGACTGGGCTAGCAGGGCTTCCGGGTCCCATGGGCCCACCTGGACCTCCAGGAAGACCAGGGCCACCAGGGCCGTCATCCCCCTTTGGCTTTGTGAGTATAGGCTCAACATTCACACTCTTGTCATTTTGTCTATTAAAAACAGTAACCTGACATTAATCAGAAAAATTAGGTTGCCCCACTATTTTGGGCAACTTCCTGCAATTTTATTTTCATAACAAGTGTAAAAAAAAAAAAAAAAAGTGACTTGTGGATTTCAGAGTGCATTCAAAAAGGTACTGTGATTGATCCACTTGTACAGGCTGAGCGGGAGGGCTTTGAGACAAATGTTGGCTCACCGGGAGTTAGTGGCCCACCAGGTCCACAGGTATTGCATCACGCCTCACGCCAGTCGCCTTACTCCAAAAGCAACACCACTAAATGTGGATTGTGTCATGTTTTCCAGGGTCCTCCGGGTATTGCAGGTCTGCCGGTAAGCAACTGTCTCATCTCTTTTCACTCTCAGCTCAGTTGTGAAGGACTTTTAGAAATTTGCTTAACGAATTGTACAAATCCCCAGTTCAACTGTTTGGATTTTTAGGGTAGACCAGGTTTACCCGGAACCAATGGCGACAAAGGAGCGGAGGGACCAAGAGGTGCACCTGGAATTCCAGGTTTGGATGGCTTTCCCGGACATGTGGTAAGCTGGCAGATGAATTCCATTTTTCTTTTTTTGTGCACTTCCTCTAGTTGACAGGAGCACAAGACAACTAAATCATAAAGATTGAGTGAAATCAACGAATTACAATTTCATTGTTTCAATTCAGGGGCCGAAAGGGGACACAGGAGACAAAGGCGAACAAGTAAGTCATCAATGAAATATTTTGCAACATATTCAAAGCAGCACATAAAGATATAAATGTTCCATATTTTGGTTGACATCACAGGGTCTGCCAGGCCGTGACGGAGTGCAACCTGGACCTCCGGGGCCTCCAGGACCTCCTGGCCGCATCATTTATTCGACTGGTGATGTGAGTCAATAGTCAAAGTGTAATCGCACGGCAACACATCATTAACCCGGTGGCAACATCTAACCTCTCTCACTAACCACCACGCCTTTGCCTCAGTGTTTGTTCACCTTCATACGCACTAACCCAACTATGCCTCGCTGTAGTTGAGACAGCTTTTTTGGGGCGCAAGTTTGCAGGTGAGTGCATGCTGCTGTTGACCGAGAAACAACATGACAAGGTCACCACGCGTTTGCAACTTCTTCTTTCTGTTTTTCTGTCAGACGGGAGCAGGACTTCCGGGCCAAGATGGATTTCCCGTGAGTTAACCTGCAATCACGAGAGAGGATGTCAGATGTAAAAAAAACACAAGAAAACAAAAAACCCCCCCCAGAGATAAGTGTTTGGTGTCTTGGTTCATTTTAGGGGCCAATTGGACCTAAAGGAGAAAAAGGCGACACGGGTCTTCCAGGGTATGCCCCTAAGGTAAGACGATCCACCCTAAATGAAAAGGAAAGGGAGATCGCGCTTTCGGGTACAATTTCAGGATGAACATAACATGCGCTACAATCTTTCCAGGTGAACTGAATTTCATCTTCTTTGAATGCTCATCCAACTTTCCATTGTTTCTGTACTTTTTGCACAGCCTGCCGATTAACAAAATCCACAACAGGTGTTTGATGGATAAAAATGTCCAAGGACGTCCAATTGTATGCCTTTCCGTGACCTTTCCGGTCTTCCCATTGCAACTTACTGATGACACCCTGTGTGACACTCCAGGCTCATTGGTCACTTCCTGTTTCCAGCCTTGTTCTATCGATCATTTGTTTCGAGTTGTCTCAGTCTCATGAAGCCAGTATGATGAAGAGGGCCATTTATATTCCGCTGCTAATGAAACAAGGAAATGTATTGGTCCATTCTTGAACCAAACTCTTGTTGTCAATGTTGGTGTTCAGCTGTTTGTGAGAAGAAAAAGCACTGAAACATTGACTTCTTGAGCATGTGCGTTCAAAAGTTGAAACAAAGCAAATGAAGTTCACCTATAAAACTTATTGCATTTTAGGTTAATCCTGTAATTTCCCCTGAAAACCCCTTATTTCCAAACTTTTTTTTTGTGAGTAGTGTGTTCTGTAAGTATAAGAATACATGTCATTTGTTCAGGGAGAAAAAGGAGAGCCGGGTCTCATCATGGGTCAAGATGGCCGACCTTTGTACCTGGGGGGCCTGAGAGGGAAACCGGTAATTATGACATCATGTTTTCTATTTTGACATTAACTAGCAATGCATTCATATAGGGCTACGTGCGTGATGTTAACATCACTCTTTTCTCTGTCTGCAGGGAGATATAGGACCCCCGGGCCCAGCTGGACCTCCAGTATGTACACCGTTTATACATACTCACTACTGTACACGTTGTTACCTGATGGCTTTGGCAGTTTTTGAGTGGCACAAACGTGTAATCTTTTTTCTCTGCAGGGCTCGTATGGCCCTCCAGGTCAAAAAGGAGAAATTGGGCTTCCAGGTAGACCAGTGAGTAGTTATTCTACTTTTATTATTATTTTTTTTTTTATTCTTCAAAATACAGTATCTCACAAAAGTGAGGACAACTGTCACATCTATTTTATTATATGTCTATATTTGGATTATCTTGAGTCTGTGTACTTGTGTAGCCATTTAAATGTACTGTTCTCTCAAAATGATAATAACACAAAGCTATTAATGTCCAAACTGCTGGCAACAAAAGTGAGCACACAGTGAAAAAAAAAAAAAAAAACAAATTGGGCCCATTTATTTTGCCTCCCAGGCGTCCTGGGACTCATTAAGTATCACAAGGTTCCAAGTGGGAATGGGGCAGCCGGTGTGTTAAGTTTGGCGTTATCGCTCTCAAACTCACTCACTCACTCACTCACTCAAAAGACTTCAAAAATGTGAGGGGTGTGCTCACTATTGTGAGATACTTTGATACCATCTGTCGATGTGGAATGCATTTTGCTCTGTAGGGTCGACCGGGACTAAACGGCATTCAAGGACTAAAAGGAGAGCCAGGCGGAGGGTCTGGAACCACATACTACGTGAGTATACTCTATTCTCATGGGGGGGATTCGGGAGAACAGGGTCAGTACCAACTAAAGCAAACACCACGTTTTGATGTAGGGACCCCCAGGTCCACCAGGCCCACCTGGACCTCCTGGACCACCATCCAGAGTAAGTTAAGATGTAAATGCCGAAGTCGGTGCATTCTTCACCACCTTCAAAGTCGTCTTATTTTCATCAGATAGGATACTGTTAGTTTCCATCTAAATGCCGTCCCTTTGTCATTCTAGGGATACGATGAGTATTCCAGGTATTCCCAAGGTGAGTGCACGACGCATTTAATTGACATCTGAATCAATGGTTTGTCTCGATTTACAATCACCATTTTTTTTTTCTGTTGTAGCTATTAAAGGAGAGAAAGGCGACGCTGGGACTCCAGGATTACCTGGCCAATCAGGTGACTTAGCTTGCGCTGGACTTCAACCATGCTCTTGTTGTGTTAAGAACAAGTGTATACGATGAATATCTTGTTTGTGATTCAGGTGTCGGATCAAACTTTGACATTTATTCCCTTAAGGTAAGGCTCCTTTGTCGAATGTTTGTCAACACAAAAATGTATTGACAGGCAGCGTAACGCCGGAAATTTCACAATGATTCTGTGTCTAGAATGAATTGAAGGGTGAACCGGGAAATTCGGGTTTGAAAGGAGAGAAAGGCGAACCGGGAGGTGGATATTACGACCCACGATATGGAGGAAGCGGCGTAGGCACGCCGGGAGTTCCTGGACCTCCAGTGAGATCATATTCCTGTGGTTGGACCAAAGCTCACAAATACCTGCAGTTGATCAATAAAACAAAATATCTTAGATCATCAAATCTGAAAGACAACAAGAGCACACTCCTTCCTATATCAATCACACGAAAGCTCAGTTTCCAATATTATTCAACACATAGCTGTCAAGTAAATCCGATTCACTCCAAATGGAATATTTCTCATTTGGATGAATTTCCTGACATATTACAATCAAATCAAAAGGTGCCTCAAAAATGATCAATTTAACAGTGTGGACACTTAAGCAAACCAATCGGTGTCTTTCTCTTGATCCCAAAGAACTGCACAAACTGCACAGCTATCTTTGATAACAAATAGCAGTTCTGAAATGATTCGTCTGGAAAAGTGTTTTTTACCACCAGGGTCCCAGAGGGGACTCCATTCCCGGCCCCCCGGGTCCCCAGGGGCCACCTGGTCCACCAGGAAGAGGCTATGATGGCCGCCCTGGACCACCAGGGCCACCCGGACCCCCTGGCATCCCCTCTTTCCCTGGACCTCACAGAGCCACACATAGTAAGTTGGATAACAATCGTTTCAATTTCAATCTATTAGAAGTATAGACATAAATTGGCCCTTTGCCTCTTGAATAACAGCGATCAGTATTCCTGGACCACCTGGGCCACCTGGACCGCAAGGACTACCTGGACTTTCTTCTGGGGTGAGAAAATCCAAAAATTAACTAAAAAAAGAGTCACTTTGCAATCCCAGTCGTGGTCCACCTTTCGCCCGAAGTTAGCCGGAAATAGGCTTCAGATCAATGTAGGCACAGTGGTGCCTAACTTCCATGCCCACATTTAGATCTCGGGCAACACCATGATGAGTGTTTCTTTTTTTTTTTTTGACATGCAGGTGACAGTGTTGCAGTCTTATGACATCATGACCGCCACTGCTAGAAGACACCCCGAGGGTTCTCTAGTCTACGTCATAGATCGGACAGATCTTTACCTTAGAGTCAGAGACGGGGTTCGTCAAGTCCAGGTAAGAACTATCTCTTCTCTTGAAAAAGAACCACAGAAGTAGCTTTTTCATGAACTTGTTACCTTTCTTCTTTTTCAGCTTGGGGGCTATATTGCCTTACCAAGTGAGAATGTGAGTGTCCTGCATGTTTTACCAAAGTTTCTAATTCCCAAAATTTTAACATGACGTCTCTCAGACAAAAAAAAATCCAATAGCAACACAAGAAAACAAAGGCTTGGCATTGACACCAAGACTGAGCCATTGAGAAAACTGTACAAACTGGTTAAATGAGGTTTTTCGTCTTCTCTACTGCCATGGTTTAAATGTATAAAGTGTCAGTCAAGATGTTACGTGAAATAAAGTGCTCGGAAGGGAGATGGAAAGCTGGCAGTGATTTACATTTTAATAGGTGAACTCAAAATAGACGTGGTGGAAATTTAGTCAAAGTAAACATTATCATGAAGGGACTGGCTAACAATTTTGATTTTCCCGTTGCTCGAAATAATATGGCACGGGCATCTCTTTTGACGCTGAAATGGAAAGCGTACTCGAGAGCTGACATGAGCTAGTAAGCTAGTCATTATGGTTTTCTAAATCATTGTACTTTAAGACAACCCCACCAAGACCTTTTTACATTGAGTACCAGTAAGAAAATAGCCCCCCACAAACATAATGGTGGAGGTTTAATTCCTTGGAAGAAAAAAAATATATATACCGGTATATGTATCCTGTGGTGCAAGGCCAAACACATTTTTTCATCATTTTCAGTTGAAATCAATGGTAGTCACTCTCGTTCTGTACCCTGGCACCTCTGATGCACAAACATTATGAAAAGTATGAAAAGCTTTTAAATATTCGCTGCACACTATTTGCAGGCTAATGAGGTTGCAGCAGTGGAGCCCCCGCCAGTCGTGCCGTACTCCCCGCACAGCAACTCGAGTGACTCCCACGAACAAGGGGAAAGGCCAGAGCAACTAAATCCGGACCGTGTTTCCCAGCCTGACCCACGTCACTCAAGTCAGCTGTACCCTCCTTACCAAACAAATCCAGACGGCAGAGAGCGAAACCTTCCTGACAGCAGATACCACCCCGACACTCGACATACGGCTCAGCCGGATCCGCGATACCCGGCCCCGACAGACCCCAGATATCCCAGTTACACAGACCGGGTCAATAACCAAGACGGTCGTTATGCAGTGCATCCGGCCCACGAACACCCGCCTTATTATGCTGTGACTCCTCAGAGAAGGCCTCCCCCACCTGTGGCCCAGAATCCCGTCCACCATCACACATCAGGTCCAGGGGTAAGAGAAGCTGTCACTTGCACGTGCTTTTATTGTATTGTACGTAGAGTAACACCAAGCTTTGGGGTTTCTCCAGCTCCATCTTATCGCCTTGAATCAGCCCCAGACTGGATCTATGAGGGGCATCCGGGGTGCCGACTTCCTGTGTTTCACCCAGGCTCAAAGTATCGGAATGAAAGGAACATTCCGGGCGTTCTTGTCCTCAAAACTCCAAGATCTCCAAAGCATTGTCCGCAAAGCTGACAGAGAGCATATGCCAATCGTCAATTTGAAGGTAGATCAAACACAAAACAGTTGGGAATATTCCATGACTACTGATCAGCCAATTTGTATGTTTCAGTGTGTGTTAATCGTTCACATGCCTGTGCTTTTTACATTTTTACATAACGCAAGTTGTCCTCCCCCACAAAATGATTGTTTTGTCTCAACAGGATGAGGTTTTGTTTGACAACTGGGACGCGATTTTTAACGGTGGCACTATCAAGGAGAATGTCCCCATCTATTCTTTTGATGGTAAAGATGTTCTCCACGACAGTACATGGTATGGCTATTCAACACATCATGCAATTTCACCTTTTCACATTTTCTTAATCAAACATAGGGATTACTGACAATTAATCAGCTGTCCGATGCCCTGGTCAGGGTCAGTAATTTGGAGGTGTTTCATTATTTATGCGAATAATACTTTTTCCAGGTTGTAATGCTTTTATGTAACATACCTTGTTCACCCCCATTAAGGCATGCCTGAATTACACCCGACACAAATGTGTCTTGTGCGGTTTTCGCAGGCCTGAGAAGATGATGTGGCACGGCTCTGTCGCCAATGGTCAGCGGCAGGTTGATGGCTTCTGTGAGTCGTGGCGCATGAGTAGTCACGTCCTAACCGGCAAAGCGGCCGCGCTCCAGAGCGGCAGTCTGCTCCAGCAGACTTCCAGCAGCTGTTCCAGCTCCTACGTCGTCCTGTGCGTGGAGAACAGCTACATTGGCCATGGCAGGAGATAAATGCACAAACGGGATGGAGAGAAACCTGCTTGGGACTATAAATGTTGTTTCATCGTTTCCTTGCAAATACGTGTTTGTTTTTTCATTTTATATTGCAAGTAGATTAGATTGTGATAAAACAAGAAGATTGTATATGTGAAACCATGAAGGCTTTCATGTGTTTCCAAGGAGACTATATTAAGTTAGCCTACAGCTCTGGGCAAAAAATGAACTACAAAATTACTACTCTGTGATTTTGCTATTTATAGGTACTGTATAATCATGTTTGAGAAGAATGAAAAAGTTAATTTTATTTTATAAAACAGAACTCCCAAATTTCAAAGACAGTCATTCAGAACTTTTATTTGCAGAAAAAGAAAATTTGTCAAAACACCCTAAAAGTTTTCCGTATTTTTATTGGCCTCTTTTTCTTTCTTTTTTTTTTAACCAGAGCTGTAGATGGAAGGAATTGGGAGAACAAATAAGTAACTGAACAAGAAAAACAATTTGGATAACTCAAAAAATGGCATTTCCTGTCTGTAATAAGAGGGCTATTTTTTTTAATGTATCCAGCTATGGTTCGTACTTCTGCCAGGTTGATGATACAATGATACAAAAAGATGTAAACATACATGAAAGCTCTGTCATTCCATTGGGAGCAGTAAATACACTGCGGTTAGCGACACATTGTAGCTTTTGTATCGCACACATGCATGCACACTCACACACACACACATACACACACACACGCATGAGAACTACACTCGTTCATATCAGACAATCAACCCAATTTTCTAATATTTTGAAAACTATTTCTATCGAGTTTGGTGCCTGACTTTAAAAAGGCATGACGGTAGGGCAGCTGTCCACAAAAAGTGCATGGCAGGGGAATTGACTGTGACAAATATGTTTTAATATGCCACTTATCAAACAATTCTTGGTAAAATGAGATCATTAAAGAGCCCAGTTCTACCGAAAATGTGGATACAATTATTCTCAGTGTACACCCAAACTCTTGTGCTCCTGACAAAACACCTCACTTGAATTAAAATATGTCAACCACTGGCCTGGCCCCTCCACTCTTACAAAGCAAAAAGTCATACTGCTCCTAGTATGAAAAAAGCCTTTACTCCAACTGCAGTTGCCTACAGGTATGAACTTTTCTTGGCTTTTTTTTACATTGCTTTGCTTTACACTGGAGGAAGAGATGAGCACATCCTTATTGGTGAAGAGTAGTATGCAGAAGGTAGCGTGTTAGAGATACATTTACCTCAATAGTATCACTTAGGGAAGGATGACTTTACATGTACAGGTATATGCTTGCAGGAAGGAACAAACATGCAGCAAAAGCAGCGTATACACTGTTCAGATACTTCTCTGATCGTCTCGAATGTGTTTGCAAGTCATGCTCTAGTTAGTATATTCATGGTCTTTGCTCTATCAGACTATCTTTGTCCTTGCATCCCAGGATAATGGTTTCCTCATTCTCAGACTCAATCAAACAGGACCTTTGCCCCTATACTCAAATTTCGTAATTTCACTGCGTTTCCTATCCATTTTCTCACCTTTCCGCTTTCCACCGTGTTTTTTTTCGCTAATTAGCTCTCTCGTCTTCTCGTCTGTCTTGTTCGCGTGCTGCTGTGTGTCTCTTCTCGAACCCCTGCCCCTTCTCTAAACTGCAGCGTGTGTGCGCGCGTGTGTGTGTGTGCGTGTGTGCGTGTGTGTGTGTGTGTGCGTGTGTGTGTGTGTGCGTGTGTGTGTGTGTGTGTGTGTGTGCGTGTGTGTGTGCGTGTGTGCGTGCGTGTGTGTGTGTGTGCACGTGTGTGTAACCCTCCCCTTCCTCTTCTACCACGGATCTTGACCAATCCACGTGCGGCTTTAACCGAAGGGAGGGGGGTAGAGGAGGGGGGAAACAGGAGAAAAAAATCGTCTCCCATTTGATGGGAGCAATTGATGGGATTGAACGATGAACGATGAACGGATTGAACGTTCAATCCCATTTGATGGGATTGAACGATGGTGGCCGGCTCCTCATTGGGAGCCGGTCACCATCGTTCACTTCAAAGAGCCGGCTCTAGAGCCAGCTCGTTCGCGAACGACACATCACTAAAGGCTAGTTAGTTGTTAGTTAGGAGGTTAGTTGATCGAAAAGTAGATCTTCGGTCCAAAAAGTTAGGGCACCCCTGATTTAGATGGACCTACATGTTTTAATTCGCTGTAGATACTAGATGTATAGTCTACTTAAAACAATGATCTAGATCCAAATTTTATTGCATGCAACCACTTAACATGATAAATGATGAGCTCCTTTTGGCTTAGAACTTTTGTGCTTGCTCAGCCACCTGTTCCTCTTTTTGCTTGACTAAGATCACCTTGGAGCATGCGTTACTGTTGTAGTTTTGTCTTTGACTGACGACTCATTGAAAAGCTTGACTGTCACTGGGATGAGTGCCGGTGCACTGCGTGAGACAGAGCAGCCCAAACGTGCCAATTTCACCATGGTAAGAAAATGAATGAAAAATTGAAAATTTGGAAAATGTCTTACACTGGTCAATTGCCATTTTGATCAGAAATGGCTTTATGTGTCAGTAAACGTGTCACTAAACGTATTTTTGACTTTGAATAAAAAAACGTTGCCATGCTTTGTAATTGAATGCTATGAAGTTTCAGAAAGCGCAAAACAATCAAAGTGAATGTTTATTTGCATCTCTGATGAAAAAAGTAACTGTTTTGAGCAGTGTTATTGATTATTAGGGTATTCTACGAAACCTAGGAATTCAAATGTGTGTGTGCGGGGAGGGGGAAATTTAACAAAATGTCTGTTTTAGTATAGTGACACTGTGAAAGACCTGCCACTCGTGATCAATATCCAAAAGTATTCGTGTGAACGCAAATTTGAACATCATCGAAGAAGACTTACGACAATAGGCGATCTTTGATGTGTAACGGAAGTAGTTCCTTCAGTGACAAGAATTGCCTTCTGATCAAATTCGCTCCTCTCTTCTCTTTGCAGAGTAACAAGCAGCAGACGGTAAATGTTTCCACTGCATCTGCATCACAGCAAATTCTTATCAAGGGATTATGTTATACATTTATTTTTGCGCAAGTACTTACTGCGTCGTTTTTACGCTGATCGGCTAGCTGCTTAGCGGCTAAACGGGTTAGCAAGGCATTGTTACATATAGCACTGTAATAATGGATTTAAAACATGTTGCAGCTGCTGCTCTTACTATAATATGCTTTCGTTAGAATTTGTGAGCGTAATTGTTCGATTGTAATTTTCAAGGAGACGTTGGATAATTTCACCCGTCCATATTAAATTAAATGATCCGAACATAATCTCACCAGCATGATGTCATTACACGTTAGTGCAGAACTGTATTGGTTTTATAATGCTGAAAAGATATATATATATTTTTTTAAAAGTGTTACTCTCCATCACCAGTCACTTGTTTCGCAAGCTTCTTGTATTCATTCGTTCATCAATTAAATTATTGATGAAAGTCTTCCTGGTTCCTGTATTGTATTAGGAGGACGTTTGGTAAACCGCCCACAGGGGGCGCCAGTTACTCTACCGTTGCGTAATCAAGTCAAGTCAAGCTTTATTGTCAAATATTAGCTGTCCTTATATTACATATAAAGAACCCCCCATAGATATTCATTCATTCATTCATCTTCCGAGCCGCTTGATCCTCACTAGGGTCGCGGGGGGTGCTGGAGCCTATCCCAGCTGTCTTCGGTCAGTAGGCGGGGGACACCCTGATGAGCCATGTGAAGCGAAAATCATTTGAAAACATTAAGAAGGTGGTAGATCACTTGAGTATCCCAGTAACCCTGTTGAATTGGCCGCTTTTGGGCCGCGGGCATATGTTTGCCACTTCTGGTATACACTTCATTAGTACATGTATTGTTATTATTGTCATTATTTGACTAAATTCATATCATTTTTCACACCCACTTTGGTCTTTAGATTTATCTCACGATGAGTGCTGTTGTACCCAACCATCGAAGGACAAAGCCAGGAGGTAATAATGCAAATAACTCTGGCTCAAAGCTAACATTTATGGTTCAGTTTGGACCAAATAGAAATTGTCACTTCATTGCAGGCATAAAGCCAGGAGCAGCAGCCACCGGTGTGACTGGACCAACGTCTCAGATTCCCGGTCTGTCCCAGACTGCTGACCAAAGCACCGAAGTCGAGAGGATGAGCGGACGGCGGGTTGGCGTCTTTGAGTCCGACTCCGACTACGTCAAGCTTGCAAAGCAAGGGGGGCATAAAGGTAATTCTAATTCTGTGACTAGAATGTGCTCCTTACTACGATGGCATGTTTTGAAAAGTGGTTATTTGTGTGCCGTAGGGCTGTTGAGCCATGATGCCGATGTGGATGACAAGCCTCAGACAGCCTACAATCCCAACAACTGGTTTTCAGGTGATGAATCCAACAGGTAAATCAAAACAAACATCTCGGCACTCCTTGCCGCACCACAAAACAAAACAAGTTCCATTTAATGAGATGGATAGATAGATTGATGGATGGACAGAAAAAAGCAAGCATGCCGAATTACTAATGTTCAAGAATACATACACAGTCTGCCCGAGACAAAGATAAAACCCTTTTAACATATTGTCGACCGGCAATTTAAGATGATGGTCTGCACATTGATGACATTACCAAGCCGCAAAATGTGATGTGCAGCTCATCGTTTGTCACGGTGGTTTTGTATTTACAGCGGCAGCAAAGCAACGTCTCCCAACAGCCAGGCGAAGGGCGGCAGGCAGCCTTTGCTTGCACCGTTTGGAACTGATAACAGTTCATCCTGGGAAAGAGAGACTGATATATTTACTCATGATAAAGATAAGGTGAAGACGTCAAAAGAGTTACCCTGTTTTGTTTTTGTTTTTTTAGTCGCATCCCTTCGCCTTCCATGTTTTTTGGAGTAATATGAGTTTGCTTCGTCATTGCGTCATAACCGGCTGCGTTTGTCATTTATTTTCATTTGTAGTCAGTCACTTCATCATTCGTGCTCCACCGCTACACTTTTCACCATCATGCATGTCTGTGAAAGGAGTGCAAGATAAGCCGGCTCACCTTTTCATCCTGCAGATGTCTCCCGATGGTACCGCCACTCAGTTGGAGGGGTTGTCTGTGAGCAACAAATACAAGCGAACGTGAGTACATTCCACAACAACATGGACGTAGATGACAGGATGACGGTTCCACTAAAGTTTGACTTTGTGTGTTGTCGACATAGGTCTCACAATAAGCAAATGGCCCCCGTCAGCATGTCCAAGCTGCTGAGCCATGGCTACGTGGAGGACAAAAAGAAGTCGCCCAATGACGACGATTCCTCAAGTATGACATACAATACAATACAGTACAATACATCCTGATTTATATAGCGCTTTGACAACAGCTGCAGCTGTAACAAAGCGCTTAACAAAACAGTTAACATAAAGTAAAATAACAAACACAACACATAACATAAAACACGCACAGTCGTGCAATCCTAACCACTTTCCCCTCATACGCTTTGTTGTGTAAAGCAGTTTGAGATGAAAGAGGAGAGAATCAAAGTGTCCTTTCACTAGTGGATCAGAGACGTCATGCTCAAAATGTGCAAGCTAAGTTTCAAAGTCGACAAGATGCTGTAGCATCCACTGACGAAAAAAAGACTTCTCCTGTGCCATGTACCATATTTTCCGGACTATAAATCAGTTTTTTTCATAGCATGGTTGAGGGTACAACTTATACTCTGGAGCGATTTATGGGTGAAATTATTACGACATTATTATATATTTTCACATGTTATTTTCACATTGAACCGCAAGAGGCCGATCTATCCCTCTATTGATAAACCACGATGAGTCTGACGTAAGCGACGTAGAAATCGAAGCGCTGCATCTTCCACCTCCAGAGTTGGTGGAGTTGCTTTAAAGTGACAGAGGATAAAGATTCTATTGGCTTTAGTGATTTGGAGTGACATTAATGGTTTGGTGAACTTGTTAGCATGTTCTTTATGCTATAGTTATCTGAATAACACTTAATATGTTACTTGAACATACCAGGCACATTCTCAGTTCGTCGTTTATGCGTCATGTAACAGCCTATCATACACTTATAGTCATCGTGTTGTTTTCTATTTTTATTTTTAATTGCCTTTCAAGGTGGCATGTATGTTCTTGGTGTTGGATTTTATCAAATACATTTCCCCCCCAAAATGCAAATTATACTCCAGTGTGACTTATGTTTTTGCTTCTTATTATGCATTTTATGGTTGGTGCGACCTATACTCCGGAGCAATTTATAATCCGGAAAATACGGTAAATCCATTCCAATTTCAAGTGCCGACTCTCAATTTCAAATTCGCATCTGCGCTCCGCGTTGACGCTCCTCTCTCCTCATCCTCGGGTCCACAAGCCATCCATCCAGCCGCACCAACTGTCCAACAGCGCCTACATCTCCACTGAACAAAACGGGGCTGTGAAAAATGCTGCCCATTTCAGCCGCAAAAAACACAGGCACCCCGCCCGGGGCTGTCCAGCACCGACAGTCAATGGCGCCGACATTCCTCCCAATCGAAATCTGTGCTGGTACAGGCGTGCTGCCGAGAAGGCGCAACCATCAAGACACATTGGGCCACATTTGACAATAAAGTTGTATCCAATCCAATCCAAATTTTCAGACGGAAGGCCGGCACCATTTTTCACACTCTGCTGAAATGATCCACACACAAGCAAATGTCGAGTTGAAATGGTTTTTGTCAGAGGCGCTATGGTATGACTCCTTGTGACTGGCTCCAAGTCAGCCCTCACATTATACAGAAGCTCCAAAATTGTTTTGTAATTTTTGTTTCCACCATTTAAAAAAAAGCTATATCACCTCCCTTTTTCCTTACCCCTCTACGCCGCCAAAGTAAGCACAGTCATCTTTAATCATGTCCTACCACGTCACACCTGCCTTTCAGATCCAAAATTAACCATCACAGTTCAAGTCAGCTTTGAGAATTCACATTGCACGTGCCAAATCAATTCATTTTTGGAAGTATTCTTTACCAGAAGGTACAAAATTGCCCAGCAATTTTGCCCATTTGGCAGACGCGCACTCAGGTGCACCCGGTCAGTAGATCAGCTACCACATTATTTTTTGGACATGGAAACTTTTAATAAATCCGCTTCATCATGTATGCCTGTCAGTGCAATTTCTCAGAACTGATGTTTTTTTTAATTTTTATTTTGGGTGTGGGGCTTGTTTTGCAGGTGTGACCTCGGAGCAAACAAGCACCGTTGCAACGGAGGATGTAGATGACCTCGATTAGTGCATCGAGTCGCCGTTCTCACGTTCACTCACTCTTCTCAGTCATTCACTGACTGTTTGTGCTCATGTTTATGCAGAGGGAAGAGCTCTTTTGATTTGCTTTGGTTTGGATAAAGCATTTCATTGATTAGATGTGATGATGTTGTTTTGGTTTTGTAACGCAATTCCCCGATTCGACAGGTATCTTGCGAGCCGTGGGGACAACTACCTTTTTGGTTCTCTTAAAATGTTTCCATCCTTAAGCATGCTTTTGAGCTGCTCAATTTGCCGGCCTAATTGTGTGAAGTCCGTTCTTGATGTGTTGTGCTAATTTATTTGCGTTAAAGTGTAGTAAAATAAAGTGTGTGTTTGAGCTGCAGGTGCGAGTTGACTGCAAAGCCGGCAGTTACAAAGTGATGTTTAGCTTCCAGTTCTGCAAAATATTTGTTTGATGCTGTATTAACCTGATGTCTCATGTTCTGACTGTAAGCAGAATAAAACTGACTCTAATTGCAGTTATAGATGTGCCTGTGCCAAGTGTTGGGTGACGACATTGCGTTACTTACTTACTGATATTTTGCAGACCAACAAACTAAACATGTTCTGAAGTACAAGTGAGTCATGAAAGTACTCTGTGTATATAGTACTAATCAAGAAGATGGACCTGGCCCATGCAATATTTGGATTTCATGACAAACCCAACATCCCACCATCTCCCTCTTTGAGCAAGAGTGAATCTGGAGAGAAGCTAGTTCGTCATCGTACAAGTATACTTAGGCCATCCCAAAACCTCTTTAGATTTCTCACCGACCTCTTGAGACACTTACTGCTTTTGATTCTTTCTCCCAACAATATATCAACCTGACCGTGATGAGAAAATCCACATCCGGCCGAGACAGGTCATGTTCAAACAGAAAAAATGCCTTTTTGAAGACAGGAACACAACTGTCATTCATTAAAACTAATCTGATGAGGTATGTTTCAGCAATACAAAAATGGTGAAGTTTTGTCCCTTTTTATAATGTTCTCTTTGGAGCTCAGGTCTCCTTTTATTTACTGTTCATGCATATACATATATCACCGCTTCAACTGTAACAAATTGGCACGAAACAGTGAGACCACACATATGCTTGGAGTGACTCACCAACATGTGATTCCTCAAACACACATTTTATTTCAATAAATTGGCATGTGCATGTACTGCTTTTGTCTTGTTCTTTCTCAGAGCCTTAGTCAAATTTTGTGTTTCTTACTGGACCAAATGTTCCGAGTGTGAATGCTATACAACTTTAAAACCCCCAGAGAAGCCAAGAAACCTTTTCTTCTTTGGAAAATGATGAATTATACCTTAAATGACTGCTATATGTTCACTGAACACCAAAATATATGGGGGTTTTTTCCAAATATTTAATGCTTTAATTCTAATTTACGATTAGGGCCAAAATTGACCCTTGGGATTTAAGGGTAGCATTTGAGAATTTATAAGGGCCAAATTTGACCCAGTGGGTTCTCCAGGGTTAAGCATTCACATTGCTAATCGCAGAGCATGTATTTTTTTTTCTTCAGATACATTGCTATCAAATCATAGCAATAGCATCTTTCAAATGGAGAGGGTTTATGACTACACTAGACATTTAAAAAAAAAAAGTTTACACATCCCTATTCAAATGACATTTTTTTCTACTTTATGATAATGAGACCAAGAACAATTATTTCCAAACGTTTTCCACCTTTAATGTGACCTACAACCTATCCAGCCCGATGAGGAAAACGCAAACAACTGACAAAATGGCTGTGTGCAGAAATAACCAATCGAAAACAAAATTTTCATGCACAGAGAACTGCCATCAGTTAAAGTAGCTAGACATAAATTTTAGTTGTTCTAGTGGGCTGTTCCTGACATGTTTTTCTGTCTAGCAGAAGCCTGAGTGTTTGGTTTTGTGCTACAAACCGCCTATTTGGAACTGTTAATTATTTCCGGTACCTTGACTAAGGTCCTAGTTACAGCTGGAGAAAAAAAAACAATCCCAAAGTGTGATGCTTCCGCCTCACCACTGTCACTGCAGGTAGGGTGTCGTTTTGATGATGATTACCGTTGTGTTTGCGTCAAACATTAATACATTTTTTTGTAGTTCTGGCCAGAAAGTTCAACATTGGTGTTGAAATTGGGGGGAACCCCACTTTTAATTACCCAAATTTTGCGTTTTTTACATGCATTTATATAAATGTCATCTAGGTGGTTTACGCCAGAAAAACAAGTGCTGCTGTGTCAAAATCTGTTGCTTACGACATTTTTATGTGTTGTATTTATTATTTTATTTTGTTAACTGTTTTGTTAAGCGCTTTGTTACAGCTTCCACTGTTGTGAAAGCGCTATATAAATCAGCATGTATTGTATTGTATTTTTGTTTTACAAATCAAATCCATTCCTCTTTTGCTGTGGTTGAGTGGGCGGTTTAGTCGCACCCCCCCATCCCCAAGTGGTTATGCTGTCTCTCATCAATGTGGGAATGGACTTTCGTTCAAAAGTAATCAACAAAAGTGCCAAATTTATCTTGCCTGCGTGATCTCAGCACCCCTAAACCTTTGATCCCTAGAATCACCCCTCAGAGAATGCGTTTTACTCTTTTTAAGTCTTGTAATTCACAGACGTGTGCCTCTCTATTATTATCATTATTGTTATTATTATTATTAGTAGTATTTCACTCATATCATATAGATTTAACCGTCCGCGCAGGTGTCTTCTGCAGGGACGAATCGATTCTCGATCGACCGCCGGATCAGAAAACAATCCAACGCCGCATGGTGACGTCACGGCGTTGATCGGTAACACTGGCTCGGCGGTTGGTGGGCGGGCGGCAGATTTCCGCGCGGACGCCACCAGAGGTTGAAGTGCATTCAGCATTATTCATGATTAAAACCCGTGCATGCACGCGCGCGCAGTGTCACGCTCTATTTGAAACGTACACTAAGGCACAATTAATTACAGGGTGGGTCCGTGTGGATAATTCTTTTGTTTATTTATTTGTGCCGTTTTGGGGTTTTTTTTTGTGGAAATGTAGCTGCTGTCACGGATGAAGATGACAAGGAGGATGGATGCTTAAAGTGGACGGAGCGTGCCAGGTGTGGCCTGCTTCCAACAGCAACATCTGGCCGGTGAGTCTCACCGACGGCCGCTTTGCCAAGCAGACTCCTCGGCGTGTGCGTGTGCAAAGGAGCGCGGGTCGGACCGGGGAGGGAGGAGGCATGCAGGGAGGCTCCGTTTCACTGCAGCTGCCTTTCTCGCGTCGGGTCCGGCGAGTCGGTGGCGACCTCGTCCTTGCTTTGCCGGAGGACGGCTCGCGAAACAAAATGCCCTCTGTGCGGTGTGCGTGCACTGTAATGCACATGCATTCATTGCATAGGTGATGTGTAGATGTCATGCCTCCCATTTACACCGAGGGTAAAATAGAAACGACCATTGCTAGATCAAACAATTAAATACAATTAGAGAACCTGATATTAATGCAGCTTGCGGTATGTGTCACAATCATGTACATATTTAGCAACAAAAAAACCCCACTTCAGTTTATTTGCATCTCATGGAAGATTTGTTGGCAGGGCATTTGTTTGCATGAAGTGATCATTTTGCAGTAATTTGATTTTATTTCACCCCAGAGCTGTGTGTGATCATGAGCCAATGGTAATCTAAACCTGCACGAATGTAATGTACATTTCATGAGGTTCAGCAGTCAGTCACCACATTTTTTTTTGAAGCGGTCCAAATGAATCCCAGCAGGATTATGACAGTCGATCAATCATAAGGAGCTGCCTACCCTGTGTCAATACAAAGACGACAGAGTTTTTTTGGTCTCACAGACGCCACCTCACCAGCAGCCCAACCCTGGACTCGAGAGCCTCGAAGTAGCAGAGATGGAGGAAGTGGATTCGCAAGGAGAAGGGCCAATGGCGGTCAGGGACGGACCGAGCGGCCATGGCAAACCGTCAAACATTGGAGGCTCCTGCAACACCACCACCAACCTGCTGGCTTCTGTCAAAGAACAGGTAGGATGGCAACATATGCACCCTCGCTGTGGGTTTGACTCTCTCACCGTGTGTCTATGCACATCCGCGCTACCTGCCTGCATCATTGTCTTCATCTCACTGAAGGAGCCAGTTGAAATTTACTAAGCAAATCCTTTACATGTTTTTAGGTTCTGTTGATTTGTATTCCATATTTTGATTTAAAAAAAACATTGTATACTCTGAGGAGGTTCGGTGTTTTATATGAATACATGTTGTCATTATGGGACTGTTATTGTTATATCTGTTGTTATGCCCATTGTACTCTTATCCCTCCACCGGTCGCTCAATGCCTCTCTCCTGTTTTCTCTCTCTGTCTACTCTCGGCTCTCTCACTCTCTCCATCTCAATCCAACCCGGCTGGGATGAATGAGATGGCCCCCCCACAGAGCCTGGGTTCCGTTGGAGGGTTCTTCCTGAGAGGGACTTTTCCTTTGCCTCTGTTGCCCAGTGCTTGCTCATGTGTGGTGCAGTTGATTTTCCTGACAGTTTTCCTCCATTGGTTTGAATTTCTTGAAACAGAGATGGCCTTCTTAAAACTCAAAGGTCAATTGTCCAAACAGCCTTACAGTTCTGTGCTGTGTTGCTTTGGCTTATTTGCATTCACTTCATGCATTTGCCAAAAAGAACCTGTATTACTTGCAAAGGCTCGCATCTCTCTCAAAATAGCTTACCCGTTTGTCAAAACGACATTTCTTTCTGATTTCAATGGTCATTCCCCCTCGAACAGCCTAACTTTCAGTCACAGGGCCACATGCGCTCCGCACTGAGCCGAAGCCGCCCAGCACAACCAACAAGTTGCTGAGGTCCAACCAGATGGTGATAGCTGGACAGCTCGTCTTAGTCACCACCAACAGCAGGGCAACGGCATGGTAATCTTGCTGGGTGCCCGTGGCTCAGTTGGTGGAGCGGGTTGCACATTGATCGAAGTTTTGACTGTTCAAAATGTATCCGTTTTGTTTGACTTTTGTCGCCACAACTGCTGTTTTGCGCATACTGGTGACACCAGGAAGACCAGCATGAAAACATAACTGAACGGACTATCGTGCATATGATGACTTACCCAATGAGGACATGCCGACACGTTTTGGAGAGCACACCCATTAGAATGAGCATCAACTGATAAGCTTAGCTTAGCAAGATGTCTTTATTTGCAAAATGTGCTGAAGGTGGGCTCACTGCGCTAACTGTAGTCTACTTGTACTTAACCGTTTGCAAAGATGCACTGACACACTTGAAATGTACAAGACATTTGCGATTTGATACTCAATGAGAAGTGACGTTCTATTGTGAAAAATTGCAAGATGATTTGGGGATTTGTCCATGTTGTTTCTGTTTCAAGAAAAGAGCCAAACCAACAGAGAAAAAAGGAATACATAAAGAGCTTGGGTCTTGACTTGCTCTTTGCTACCTTGACATAACTTCTGTTGTGAACTGACTTGTAGGTACCGCTTGATTTAGGCACGGTTTACAAGGTTGATTTTTTTGGGTTCATTTAATGGCAGCCGATCGGTGCTTCGGAGCGTATCAACACATAAGACTGTTTACGCAGTGCTTTTATTTACACCAGCTCAAAGCGTGTAGCTATCTGCTCCTAAACTTAGTTGAATTAGTTTCTATCCGTTTTGCTTAAGCCTGATGATGTGTCAAAATCTAGCAGGGATGAGCCTGATCAACTATCACTCCTTAACAGAAGGCTGTCAGATGATCAAAGTTTAGGTGCGATGTTGACTCGAAACTATTTCTGTTTGGGATAACATTTTTGGCTTGACTAATGCATCAAAGATGTATTTTTAGTGCCTCCAAGCACCCAAACTTTGCGGCTATTGCTTTGGTTATTATCACTCCTTTTGAACTACAGGCAGCCATCCCGGTCAGGGAGGTAAATCAAGGCCAGAATGTCATCACGATTCTCTGAGAAGTCAATACTGCACTCTGCTCAGATAAACTAAAACCAGTCATCTTTGCTGTGAAGTAAATACACAGCAGGGTTATTGGATAGGCAACATCAGCAAGCAGATGTTGGCCAGATCTGAGGAGATCCATGCACGGTCACAATGTGAAAATAAGATCCATGGTGCTTCAAAAAACAAACAAAAACAACAACAACATGCACGCTAAGCAAAACCTCTTGAGGGGGTTCAATAGATCAAGACCAGGGTGACATCAGAAAACAGATCCTTGACCTTGCTTGACCTGAGCCGGATGATCGGGTCTGACGTCCCACTGCAAATGACAGCTTCCTGCTGACTTAAAGTCACAATTACATTCCAAACATTACAGAGAGAGATACAAAATATTATAAAGACACAGCAAAAAAAATGCAAATGCAATCACCTAAAATGGTTGAAACCAAGCATCAGTTGAGATCAATGAAAAGGTGTGCAAACGGGCAAAACACACAGACGATCTGAGTGTTTCATAGGACACTCTGTATGTATTCAGGTCCAAGACCATTTAGAGATTTATTGAGCATCAGTAAGATTTAAAAATGTATTCTTTGACTCACTGGAAGCCAGTGTAGTGATTTGAGGACAAGTGTGACGCGGTCCTCACAAAATGTACACACTCCTTTGTTATCTGTTGGTGAAATGCAGTATAATTGGATGCGTAACTTCGCTGGCTAATTTGTTCTCCGTGACATGAAAATCTTGCGTCATCTGACTTGAGTCCCCAACCTCCGCCAGGCACATCCATTTACGTGGCTGACTTCTACCAGCTCTCAGCGTGCCTTTTGACCACGTTCAGAGAGGCGTACCTGTTGCTTTCCATTGGAAAGTGGGCGTTTGGAAATCAAAAGTGTTTGAGTGCATCACCGGGTCGTGTTTGTGGGCAGACAGAGTAGAGGGATTACAAAGCAAAAAGCAGGATGCGTTGCATTATTCTCCATCAAGGTGAACGTGGGCGATGCAGCTGCTTTTCCTTTTGTGATTTCTCCCATTACCGGATGTGTATGATGAACAGGAGCATGCAAAGAATACAAATGGCTACTGTGTCCAGGCTTAAGGGCCGAAAAAACAAGAGTGGGCTCAATACCTCAGGGGTGATTTCCTTTCATCTTTGAAAAGTGCGGGCAAAGGGTCAAGCAAAATTCACTGTGCTGAGCAGACAAAAAGTGGCAAAAGTACTCACGCTGTACTTAAGTAGAAGATCCATCCATCCATCCATTTTCTAATCTGCTTATCCTCACGAGGGTTGCGGTGCGTGCTGGAACCTATCCCAGCCGTCCTCGGGCAAGTGGAAAGCGTGAACAAAATAAAATGTAGACAAATGAGACCTTCAAAGAAATACATAAAAGCAGAAGTGATGTTTCATTACAACGACAATGAAGAGGACACATAAGCTAAAATATAAAAGCTGTAGTTTCAGTGACTGAGGAAGGTGGGTTTTTTCCCCCTCCAAAAAGACCAAAACAACACAACCATTGGATAATGAAATACTCTATTGATCGGAAATACCAGTTGATTTTATTCACAAATGAGTGATTGGTGTTTTAGAAAAGTCACGCAGCCCTGCACTAACTTGCCACCGGCTGCCATTCAAAAGGGACATGACAATGGTCACATCTATCACATGAGCATCTGACCTAAATACAACGGTGCTTTTATCCTGAGATGGAAGCCGTATTTAATTCTCTTTTTGTACTTTTGAGTGTGTGGACATCAGGTACTTACAGAATTATCGCGTGAACCTCCAGAATCTTTTTTTTAAAGTGCGCTCTCGCTCATCAGTTACTCAAATTACAGAAAGGTTTATTTGATAGGTCTGAGACTTATTTCATTATTGTGGTAGTTTAGTCCATATGGGAATCAAGCCTAGAATGCTTGAATTCTGCTCACGACAACAAAATACCGGTATGTCATTTGGTACAGATTTTATTTTATTTTTTGGGGGGGGGGGGGGTTGCTGCTGAGCAACCCGCAGTTGCCCTTGATCATATGGCACCGAACCCCCAAACCACCACAGTGGGGCACATTGACAATTTTTTCTCCTTTGTATGCATGTGTAAAGGTTTTTATTTTGTGTATGGTGTCATGCATGCAATAGCAATTTCAGAGCAGAATGACAAGTGAATAGAAAGTACAAACAAACTGTGTGCATTAAAAAAAAGAACTGTCTCTACGGGTTGAAGAAATAAGAAGCCTCAAGTGAGTCCGAAGAAGGATGCTCACAATGCAAGGGACGCTGTCACAGCTGCCGATGTGTGCCCACAGGAGCTGCAGTTTGAGAGGCTGACGCGGGAGTTGGAGGAGGAGCGTCAGATTGTGGCGAGCCAGCTGGAGAGGTGCATGCTGGGAGCTGAGTCACCGGTGGCAGACAGCAGCAGGTAAGTACTTATTTTTCCGCAAGGTGCATCAGGTCCACCGGAACCTCTAATTCTTAACGAAATCTATTCTGGAATTCTGCTTTGTTTAAATTTAGTCCCACCCTGCTTTTATGAAATAGTGGACAAATAAAGAATTAGTTGCAGGGTCAAACTGTCACTATCATAAGAGCATTGTAAAAAGAAGATAACCTCTGAATTTGCTCAGAGAAATGACTGCCTGTGCTTTTGAGGGGAGTTGCTTTGTATAAAGACAAAGCCAGATCATTTTGCAGTCCTGTGTAAAATAGCTAAAGGGATGCTTGGCTCTAAGTATTGAAACAGAAAATAACTTAGCTTGAAGTTCCAGTCATCATGAAGAATGTTATTTGAGTAAATGTTTTAAACGCGGTAGTCCAGTGGTTAGCGCGTCGACCTCACAGTGCAGAGGTTCAATTTTATCTCCGGCCTCCCTGTGCGGAGTTTGCATCTACTCCCCGGGCTTGTGTGGGTTTTCTCCGGTTACTCTGGTTTCCTCCCATATTCCAAAACCATGCATGGTAGGCTGATTGAACACTCAAAATTGTCCCTAAGTGTGAGTGTGGGTGCGGATGGTTGTTCATCTCTGCGAGCGCTGCGATTGGCTGGCAAATGGTTCAGGGTGTCCCCCTCCTTCTGCCCGAAGACAGCTCGGATAGGCTCCAGCACCCCCCCGCGACCCTAATGAGGGTAAGCGGATCGGAAAATGAATGAAAGAATGAACAAAAGTTTGAATGTATCTGCCATTACAATCGCAATAAACAGTAATATCCACATTGAAAAAAGTAGTGCGCTTATTCAAATTATTATATTTTGTCAAGCGGTTGCACGAAATATAATCATATGGATCTAGATACATTTTTTAAGAAGGCCATACTTCTTGAAAAAAGTATCTAATTCAGATGATTCTATTGTGTGTGCGTTGGACAATTTCCTGCCTCGCTCTGGACAGGCAAGACTATTCTTTCACTTTGTGCTCTTCGGTTCACACAATGCTTGAGTGAAAATTTTCTTCAGATTTTTTTGTTGCTATAACCAGTCATGGGAACTGTATCGAAGTAAAAGTATACACGTTTAATTTGGGAAATATAGAGCGTAAAAGTGACATTTGCCAGAAATATGAATAACAAATTAAAGTTTAGGTGCAAATTCTACCGACGTACTACAACAAAGTACCGGTATATTGTATTCCATTACCTATAGAAGGCACGTAATAAGGGCAGTTAGGGCAGACATGTAAATTGACTTTGGAAAATCCCAATTCACACTCTTGAGGTACCATTCTGTGGTTACATCATAAAATTAAAAAGAAATGCAAACACACATTGATTTTAACAGGTTTAAATTACAGTCCAGGAAGTTCTTGAATGAAGACATGTGACATCATGGATGATGATGGTTTCAACTCTGGGGTTTAATGTGACTTTATCGGGTTTGGTTAATCACATACAGGCCTTTGACCTTGGAGGTTTCAGTGCATCGGAGCACACAATTATATTTTTTGGGGTGAACAGATTCAAAATACGCTTTGATACACACTGACGACTTTCTCTCTCTTTGCTCAAGCTCGTCAGAGAAGTCATTTGCTTGGAGATCTGCGGGTATGAATTCTCTCTTTCCATGTTACAGACTTATCACAGTCTTTTTCCACAAAAGATAGAATCTGCTACGCTCTGTATTTATGTATTTCTGTATTTTTTTAGATAATTCTGTCACACAACTTTTTTACTGTTAAGGCAACTTCCTGCAGCACATCCATTTCTCGCCTGCAGTCAAACCGCACAACCATGAAATGTAGATGTCAAAAGGTTTTTTTTTATTTTTTACTCCAAATTATTGCATGCTTTTGCAGGAGGAGACTCGCAGGGCATGGTGGCATCGGCATGTCAAGGTCGTCGCATGGAGGCAGAGGAGGGACTGTACCCCCCTGAAGCGGACCGCGCATCCCTGCATGACAGTGAGGGTCTGTCGCTTGTTCACACACGGTCACGCTCGGGGTAAAACACTGAAAGAGGAATGCCAAATTAGTTAGTTAGTGTGATGTGTCATCACCAGACAGACAAAAGACACCAGATCTGTACGCATTGTAGTGAGCAATGTGGGATGAGACCACTTTGATTGCATGTTCAAAAATAGGAATGAGGCAGAGTTTTCGAAGCAATTTGGGGATATACAGAAATTCATGAACAGTAATGGTGCATAGAAGCAAAGAACAATGGCCTCGGATTCTGGATTTTGCTTCGGAACTTTCTTTACCAACCGACGGGAGATGACCCAAAAAGTTGTTTGAATTCTAAAAATGCTTAGAAAGGTGCCTCGATGCGATGGACCCATCTTAGTAGAATTTGCTCTGTGGTTAGAATGGATGCAAACTATCTACCAGAGATTCATGCCAGATTGGCAGAGTCAAGGGGAAGATGGACTTTGAAAGAGGCCTCTGAGTTGTGGGAATGGCACTGCCAGATGCTGCAGGTGTGTTGGAAGGACAAGAAGAGCAATGCTTTGATTTGATGTGTAACAGAGACAAATACTCTACTTGCACAGCTGAAGAAGAGGAAGACCTGGATACATATGTAACCAAGTGAACCATACTTGGACTTGGAGTTTAGTGAATGCTGCCTTGTTTAACAAATGTAGCACTGTCACTTTAAGAGTAGCGCGGGATAAAATCCCATGGGAACACGTAGCGCGAAAGAGAGTCAGATCAGGAAGTGAAAGGGAGGATGACATACCTGAAAAGGGAGATAGTCTCTGAGCTGTGCATACCACTTTTTCCAACTTGATAATACCCGTGATCGTCCGTAATCGTCAATGTAACCTGGGCGATATTCAGACTACGATATTGTGGTTTGGGAATTTGAATGCTGCCGCTGGCAGGTTGTGTGAACAGCTGTACAGCAGCGGAGATTATTTGTGTTTTTCCGCGTGTCTCGTGTGCACCCAACACGCTGCAAAGTGTCGACAACCCACTGCTGTTGTCTTTTATTTTATACTTTTCTTTGACCCGTTAGATCCTTTTCTTTAATCTTTTAGAATAATAGGGGTGTTCATATGGCACACATTTGCTCCGGTGCTGCACCGATGTATTTTGTTGCGATGTATCTTACACCGGAGCAAATTTTGTGGAGCGTTCACACGTACAAAGCCAGTGAGCCCACGCGCAGCCCCACTTGCGTTCACACGGCAGTTTCTGCAGCGGTGCAAAACGATAGAAAACAAAGAGCTGTCGTGTTGGTTCTTTTTAAAACATACTCAACTCAAGCAACTACTGTACAGGCATGCCCTTCTCCTTCTCGGTCTCCGTGCCCTCTGCTCGAGTGGCGTTCAATGATCGCCCCTGAAAACGTAAATCAACGATGGCTTCAATGACACGCAGAAAATCAAGAGAGGAAATCACAAAATAAATTCTATGGGGGAGGGGTGGGGGTGGGGGAGGGGTTGTGAACACACAACAGAGGAACAAACTACACAAACAACTCCAAGACAGTCCAGTCTCCTACAAAAGGAAAGATGACGGAAGTACAACAGAGCACGAAAGCAACGCATTCTAGCCGTACGTAATCAACTCTTCTCATGCGTAGCGAGGCTACTCCACCCGCAACTGAGCATTTGTTCTGGAGCAAATTTTTAAACCACCTCCCTGAGCAGGGTTTAATTTGCTCCGGTTTAAGCTGTTTTCAGGGGCTACACCGGTGTAACTTTGCACATGTGAACGCTCTACTGGGGAAGCCCCGGCGCAGCACCGGAGCAAATGTTGCCGTGTGAACACCCCTATTGCTGTGCATTTCTATGTTCAGTCGGAAATAAAGCCCACATAAAAATGATTTTGTGTTCGGTCAAGTCTTTCCACACATATGCTGAGAGTGACCTCCAGATTCTTTAGAACAGATCACCATAGAAGGAGAAGTTGAAGGAAGGAGCAAGCAAGGGACAAGGAAAGCGAAATGGATCGATAAGAATCAGAATCTGACAAGAGAATACCAACGGTTCTTTGAGGACTCGGGCAAAACAGCAGCAACAGTCAACATCTCGTGTTTGAAGACCTCCGGTTGTACGTTTTGGGAGAACCTTTGAACGGCCTATAAAAAGAGATCAAACGCATTTTTCAATTCTTTCATCAAATTTCAGCATCACGGGACTCTCATAAATTGATAACTAATCATACAACATCTGAGTTCAGCTTTGATTGCACATTTGCTCTCATTTTACTCCTTCCTCCGTCTGGAAATAAAAACATCCCCCGCAAGCTTACTCCTCCTTATGCTTCAGTAGAAAGTAGGCCAGCCATGAAGCTGTGTGCACAGTGCACACTGTTACGGTAGAAGCATCAAGCCTTAATGCAGATGTCCCTATTGCGTCTTTCCATTCAGAGCTCCTTTTTGCAAGTTGAAAGCCAAGTGAGGTAAAATGCTAATGACTAAAACACACTGACTGCTGGCTGATGGTATCTGAACAATGTTTCCTGGTCTCCTCGCAGGCTCGGGCGGCCACTCAGCTCACCTGACCTCCTATTCAGACAGCGGCTATCAGGACAGCAACGTCAGTTACTACAGCAACCAGAACGTTGTACGTTCCGAGCCCCGTGCTTCTGTTTCGAGAAGCCCTAGAGCTGAGGGTCAAGCGTCCGGCCAGGTAGGTTAAGTTTGACTGGTATCTAGGCCCTGTTTTATTTTTCTGCCTAAGCAATTTGTTCATGGCCATTTTTGGCTGCACCAACAGGCATAATGTGTCATTTGCTTCATGACCAAGTTTGTATCTAAAATATTAGTATCTCAAATCATATTTTCCATTGAAATTAATTGGGATGTGATTAATCGGTTCAAGCGCCACAAAAAAAAAAGACATTTATTTTTTGCAGGTTTTCTGCTCATAAAAATTGTTCTCTTCAGCATTGTACTGTATAAAACCACAGAGTAATAAGAGTTGCTCTCAACATAACCCCCAAATGCACATAAAACATGATCGTACTCAATGTTTAACCCTCCTTGTTGCTGTTCTTCTTTGGTTGTACTGCCAACGGAAACTGATATAAGATAAGATAAGATATCCTTTATTCGTCCCACACTGGGGAAATTTACAGCCTCCAGCAGCAAGAATGTATGTAGAAAGAAGAAAGGAGACAGAGAAAAGAAAACAACAAACATCTTTCAATTAAATACAATATGAACACAAATGGATAAATCGCAGTACTATTTACAATTTTCCTTCACATCATTTAATTATTATTATTATTCATTCATTCATTCATCTTCCGAGCCGCCACTCACACTCACAACTAGGGACAATTTAGAGTGTTCAATCAGCCTGCCACGCATGTTTTTGGAATGTGGGAGGAAACCAGAGCACCCGGAGAAAACCCACGCAGGCCCGGGGAGAACATGCAAACTCCACACAGGGAGGTCGCAGCTGGAATCGAACCCGGTACCTCTGCACTGTGAAGCCGACGTGCTAACCACTGGACTACCGGGCCGCCCTATTATTATGATTGTTATTTTTTATTCATCAGCCTGACAGCAGTCGGTAGGAACGAGCGTCGGTATCTCTCCTTCTTGCAGCGCGGGTGTAACAGTCTCTGGCTGAAGGAGCAACCAAGTGCTGTCAGGGCGGGCTGGAGGGGGTGGGAGGGACTGGCCATCATAGCTTTTAGCTTAGTTAGCATCCTTCTGTTGCCCACCTCCTCCAGAGTGTCAAGGGAGCAACCCAGGACAGAACTGGCCTTCCTGACCAGTCGCTCCAGTCTCTTTCTGTCCCGGGCTGAGATGCTGCCTGACCAGCAGACAATGCCATAATGGATGGCCGAGGCCACCACCGAGTTATAGAACGTCTTAAGGAGTGACCCCTGAACCCCAAAAGACCTCAGTTTCCTGAGTAGGAAGAGTCGGCTCTGTCCTTTCCTAATCAGGGTGTCCGTGTTTGTAGACCAGTCCAGTTTGTCGTTCAGAAGAACACCAAGGTACTTGTAGGAGGTCACCCTCTCTATGTCCATACTGTCCATATATTCTACTTCCACTGCAGGGAAGGCAATATGAATTAATGGTGGCTGGATAATGTGAAGTTTTCCACCACCAAATTTTTGCTATCATCTCAACACAAATAATCGGACAATGGACAGTTTGCATCTGATCGTGTTCCCTTGTACAAAAATTGATAAGTGATTTTATCTGGCAGAAGACATAAAAATGAAAACCAGGGGGGAATGCAGTGGGAAAATCAGAACCGTGTCTTTTCTCTTTCTCCTCGCAGCCATCTGGTCGAATGCTGCGACGGATGGCATCCCTTCCTTCTAGGAGCCAGTCTCCCGGCTGTGCCACTGCTGGCACAGTCTCACCGTCTCGCATATCATTGCGAACATCCCAGGGCAGCACCTATGACTCACCCATCCTCTCAGAGCCTAAACCGCTGGCAACGGTCTTCCCCGGAACTAGCATGCCACCCTCCTGCCCATCACCCTCCTCCCCAGGCGAAGGCACACCGGCCCTCGGCGGCAGAGGAGCTGGTGGCGGTGGACATCTGGGCTCCACACTCTCTCTCATCGAGGGGAGGGGTTTACTGGGGTCACCATTGCGCTCTGGGATGACGGCGGTACCCCAACATTACGGCTCCACACTGCCCAGACAGAGCCAATCATTGGCCTATGGAGCGGACCCATATGGCCTGTACCAGAGGAGTGCGCTGCCCCGCCCTGACAGCCTCATAGGTCAGTCACGTTTGAAAAATATTCTTATGCCACAAAATCTAAACTTGATGACACATAGTATCATTCACAGCTGTTGTTGTGCCCATGGTTCTCTCTTGGCACAACCCCTCTATTCTGTTTTCTTTCTCTATTCTCCACTCACTCTCCCTCTCAAGCCAAATTTGCACCTATAAATTATTCCAGAGCGCCAGAAGGCGTTTTAATGCAAATACAATCGGTTTACGATGACGGCAAAAGTTGTCCTTTTTAAGCATACACCTACTGTTGTTTGAGATTGTGCTGTTGTTGTGGTAATGCAGATGCTGCCACAACACCCATTTACTTTTGGTCACATAACTAAGCCTCTCCCACTGACCCACATAGCGAGGTCTCTATCACAAAGCCATCAGCTGATTATCATCCGGCCGCAGCCAAAGGCTTTAGACGGCCATCGGCATCTGCTTTATACTTGGTTTTCAACCGAAGCACTCTTTCTTCTTCTTTCTCGCAGTGTAGCTCCCAGTTGCACTCTTGCACTCTTTGTACGCATTTGTTGTGCTTGACCATGTGAAAAGAGTGGAAAGATATACTTGAGTGTGTATGTTTGAGAGGCAGTGAACTACAATTAAATGCCTCTTGTCCTCCAGCTGAGTGGTTTTCTCAGTGGCCTAACACGTCACGTGAAGTCCATATTCCCAGTTGTCTGTGACATTCGCCATAATCCCAGATTACTGATAGGAAATGAGCAATGGATGGCTGCACATACTTAAAATGTCATTGCTCAGTACTCGCACAATAGATTAAGCAAAAAAGGTGGGGAGTTGGCCAAAAACAGTATTTTCACAAATTTTCTGGCGAACATGTAGTATTCAGTACAGTAACATGAAGTATTACAGAAAAGAAATAAACCTACACTAACCCTCCAAATGTACATAGGTTGCTTGCACATCTAAATCATATATTTTTTTCGCTCACCATCTTGGCTGGATAGGATTCGACTGTTTGCATTTGGTTGCATAACGCGCTCGGGTGCTCTTAATATGGTGCGCTCTTGGGTGTGATAACAATGCCAGGAGAGAAAAAGATCAATGATTCTTTCGGGTTTCCAAGATAATTATGCACAAAAAAATGTCTCAACAATAGCAAGCGAAGTGGTTGAGTATACATCTTCTGTGCAGACCTCGATGGCCATAGCTTGTACTAGCCTGCTAGCGGACAAGTCCAATTTTAGCTGAAATCCAACGTCTTGAGGCAAACCTCGATTGCTGCTTTTCACAGAAGCAAATAATAGCAATAGCACAAGATCAAGTTCCAATTTTTTTTTTCATTCATTGACATCAGACACATGACTTGGGTAACGAAACACAACTGTCACTTCTCCCAATACTTCTGCTCACATGAAAAACAGGCGTGCGCAAACAAGATGTGCCATCTCATAATTTTTGTCTCTGGTCCTGATGTAAATATTTAGAAATGAAAATGTATATGTTGATCGCTTGTCTCATATTCATCTTTTGATGTCAACCCTAAATGTTTTCAACCGACAGCAACAATTCAGGAATTGGCCTTTCCCTTCCAATATGTTTTGGACAGAAGTGTATGTCGTCCGTCGAAATGAAACTGCAAAGAATGAATTGTTTTGTGTCAAACCGGTCCACTGAACAACTAACTAATCTAAAAAGATGCCTCCATCAGACTGCAAGACAAAAGGGAACAAGCGCAGCAACAGTTGGGCTCATTTGGTCCTGAGAAGCCTTCTGGGAATTCATCTACTGAGCGAGGACTTTGGGCCAACACTGTTTGTATGATGTGTTGCTTATATGTGTGGTTAACAAGTATTGTCCTTGTGTGTGAATCCGCAGGCCTTCATAGCTCCTATGCCAGCCAACCAGGCCATATTGACCCGGAGTTGAGGGCAGCATTATCTCCAGATTCTCATATGACACCAGTTTTCGATGACCACACCTTCCACAGCCCCTTGTATCACAGCCCCTCCCAAGAACTGCAGGGCTGTCTCTACGGGACAGGCGCAGGTACTGCAGCATTACCAAACTCCACCTTTAAAATGCTGGTTGGCGGCTGATGTGTTTAGATTTCGATATTTTTCTCCCCATTGAGGAAATTTGAAAACTGGTTTATATTCTTATGTGAGGAGATATTTTTCCCCACAATAGACTGATGAGGGTAATTCCGGTTTACAGACACAAGAGGCTTTGTCCCAAAAATCAGACCTCAATTATTGTCCATATAATCTGAAGGACGACGCTTCTCTTTTGCCACATGCTTGTTTAAACAACTAAGTCAGCTGATGTGTTTTTGTCTGACTTTGTTTTTAGAAATATATACATATATATATATATATATAGAGGTGTCTTCGTGTGATTTTTTTTTTCTCCAGGTGTCGGGACCCTCCGCCGGACCGCAAGCCATTGCAGCACTCTGCCATACCAAAGAAGCAGCTACGGGCTAAACAATGGGGCTGTGTATGTGGACTCCTTCAGGGTCCCCGGCGAGCCGGTCTACTCCCATCAGCACGCGGAGCTGGTGGAGCGGATGGTCACTCGCACGCCATCCATTGAGAGCATCCACAAAGACCCCAGGTGCACATGAAAAATAGATTTTTTACAGGTTTTATTACACACTGAAAAAATGCTCGGTCGTTTGCCACTTGTTGGATAGCTGGATATTGAGCAGATTGGTTGGGTTTATTATTTTGACCCAGCAGACAGGGTCGACGATTTGATTTGGGCGAGCTGAAGAGCTGAAGCTGGTTGCCATTTTGCCAGCTTGTGAAGTGAAGTTGAAGTAAATTTAATATGACGTTTCTACGAGTGGTGGCTGGATGGCTTAGCGCAAACCGCTGCTCATTTAGGACATTGCGACTGGGGTTCAAATCCTGTTCGGGATGAATGACCTATAGAAGGTTTTCTTCTTCTGACTCTCAATGAAGGCGGACACCTTTTCCCCCGCTCTTTCCCGATCTAATCCCCCCGGCTTGTTGACTTCTGTGATGTTTTGTTTGAAAATTTTGAATCGGCCTCAACCAAAATAGTTGACTTCATTGGTGCTGGCCTTGCGAGGATTATCTCCCGAATGTTTTGCAGAAAAGAAGTCGGGCCCTTATCTCCTTTGCTCCCGTATCAGAACTCTATGAGGTCATCTCCTTGGCAATCAGCCATCAGATGGCAGAGACAACAAGACTCACACTCCATACATTTTCTACTCCAAGGTTTTTCTTCCAAGTCCCACACCGTGCACCCCCTCCCTCATCACCCTGCTTTCCTCCCCACCTCTTGGAGTATATTTTGGAAGGTGCCCTCCCCCCAGCCTCCTCCTTTTTGTTCTCATCTAAGGAGTCAGGGCGCCGTTCCTGTCCTCCCCCTGTTAGGTGTCACTTTGTTAACGTTCCTTGGGCGGTTCGAAACTGTAAAATGAATTTTGTTGCATTGCACTTGTGACCTGTATGATTACAATAAAATTTGATTAGTTCTGAGCATAATTAGAGAACGAATTAAACTCATCAGTCATGGTGCCAACATATTAATCAACCGACTTAATTTGAAAGGTGTGGAATGACGGTGAGGAGGAACTCAATTATCCTTTTGCTTTTTGTTTGCTTGCCAAAGGGAGTTTGCGTGGCGAGACCCCGAGCTGCCAGAGGTCATCCACATGCTGCAGCACCATTTCCCGTCCGTGCAGGCCAATGCCGCCGCTTATTTGCAGCACTTATGTTTTGGAGACAACGGGATCAAAGTTGAGGTGAGTGTCGAGGGGCCGATTTCACATTCAGATTTCACACGCTATTGGATCCCATTTAGCTACATTGTTCTTAGCATGATAAATACAAAGTTGAAGAACATCAAAGTTGTTGCATTTTTTCTGCGGAAAAAAAAAGTTCAGAAGTAAAATTTAAAAGTTAAAACATGCAGATGGAATGGCACGTGCATTATGACATGCTGATCTGTCATTCCAAAAGTACATTCTCTGCTTCAGCTTTTTACTTTCGTGAAATGCCGGCATCCTAACTGAGCCAAAGCACCATCTGCTCCAACTGAAATTTAGAAAACATTGGTGCCAAACGTTTCTAAGCTCTGATGCGCTTCCCTTTAATCACATTCTTGTGCAATAAATAACTGCAGCCCGATAGCCTTGTGCGGTGGGACACTCCATTTGGTTTGGTTTGTTGTACGACGATGCCTGATGTGTCCTTGGTTGCAATCTGAGAATGCAGCACATTTCGTAGGTACAGAGATGTTTACACAGATGATTGAATAATAATAATAATAATAATACATTTTATTTATAAGCGCCTTTCAAGACACCCAAGGACACGTTACAATAACAAAAAACACAAAACAATACGGGTTGAGCAGCGGCAGCCAAAACGCGCCAGCGTTCACTCAACCCGAAAGTCAGAAAGAAACCACAAGGGAGGGAGAGTTTTGAGACATTTTCCTTTGGAATTTTGCATCTGTATTGGTTAGTCTGCTTGATCCGAGGTACGCCTTCCGACAGATTTTATTTAGTGTCTTTCAAAAGTGGAGGAGTTGAAGCTCACAACTTGACTTAAATCAGACTTAAGTCACCAAAGTTATGACTTGCTCGGGTAAAACTCAGGAGAAATTTCAACTTTCCTTCGTCTTCATGAGACTTGACTTGAGCCACATGACTTGATATGTCTTACCTGTTTATATTTGACAAGACAGTGTACCATTTGTTTCTGAGGAGGAGGGGCGGGGGGTTCTGAAACATGAATGGCAATTTGCAAGCTTTGCAAGAGTAACAACATAAGCAAACTTTTATCTCCACCATAGAACAGATTTGCTTGAAACCTAAAGGGTAAGACTTGACACTTCTGACTTGCACATGTGATCTCTTCCCACCTCTTTTATGCGACGACCCACTTCATCAAAGGGTGCACGCTATCCACATCTTCATTGGTCGGTGGTCTTTCCACAGGTGTGTCACCTAGGAGGGATCCAGCACTTGGTGGATCTGCTGGACAACAAGGCAGCTGAAGTGCAGAAAAGCGCCTGTGGTGCTTTGAGGAACCTTGTGTATGGGAAAGCCACAGACAACAACAAGGTGGCACTGAGGAACTGCGGTGGTGTGCCTGCACTGTTGCGCCTCCTCAGGAAGACAACAGACAATGAAGTCCGTGAGCTGGTGACCGGTATGTCAATGGCTTTATCATCACAACATTTAAAAATTGACTGCGGAAAGAATGAGTGCCTACAACTGAAAGGTTATTCTGCATTTCCTTATGGATGTTTCATTTCCCTTTATTTGGACCGATGTGAGGCGACTAGCATTTAACAGCTTTGGCTGTGCACTTTTTCTAAAAATATCATTCCTCTGTCACCAAACACACAACACCATACCGACTTCGGGTAGCTGAGCATCATGATCTTCCACTTGAAACCTTTGAACAACCTGAATTCAATACGAGGAAAGCTTTCCGACTTGGAATTATCCGCTGAATCGAACTTTTGCTGACTTCCAGATGGACTTTCCCTGGCTTTGGGCAAATTCATCAGATGTGGTAGAATAGCAGGCCCTCAGAACAGATTCTTTATATAAGGATCTTGTTGCGCACAGCGTAAATTAGATTCCACGTTGGTATAGTGTGACAAACATACAGTGAAGCTTGTCAACCTAGGGAATAATGTGCTTACAAAAATGGCAAAACCTAAGTTGCCAAATGCTAATGTTCTTTTACTTTTGTACAAGTGATGCCTGAAATGAAACTGCAAAAGGAAGCGTACAGCATATTGCCTTTTGTGACACCCCATATTTGCATAGCGATACCTTGTGTCTTTGGCTTGATTTGACTAGTTTATACTCACAGTTCAGAAGATGGAGGGGGTATGACAAGATTTTTTTTAAGCTTCTTTCACTTTCTGTAGGTTTTAACTATTACCTGGGCGTGGGGGGGGGGGGGTTGTCTTCTGAGGTGTGGCCAATCTCATGATCTTTCACACTATTTCTATGAATGTAAATATAAATGTCATTTTTTTCGAATCCATCTGGCAATCCTACTTCTCTGTCGAGATTCTAGGATTACTCTGTAAAAAATCTGCGTAATAATATGCCTTACCCTTTCTTTCTGCACACAAGAGGATCCACTTTTTAGGAAGACGACTCTGTAATCAGACTGGAAGTGCTCCAATGTGTGTATCAGCTGTTTTGTGGGTGGCGAGAGTGCCCGCTGTGTTTTGACTGAGTGCATATCAGGATAAATGCAAGATAATGTGCTGCTGAAATAGGATGCTAGTGACAGCTCGGCAGGCACGCCACACATCCTGTTTAATACCCCCAGATGGCTCTGACTCTCCAAGAGATTCTCAGCGCTATTTCAAAACAGGAACAATTCTTCAGCGTGTCTTTAGATCACGGAGAAAGTCTCTCATGGGTAGTGGCCACAATCTGATCACACCAGGGTTTGGGTTGGGATGCAGTGTTGTGAATCGGTGCTCTATCAATATAATTGAATTGACTTGAACAGGGGTGCTATGGAACCTTTCCTCCTGCGACGCAGTGAAGATGACCATCATTCGTGACGCCCTGACCACACTGACCAACACGGTGGTCATCCCCCACTCAGGCTGGAGTAGCCTGTCACACCGTGAACAACACAAGATCAAGTTCCAATCCTCCCTACTGCTGCGAAACACCACTGGCTGTATGAGGTGATACGCACACCCACGCACATGCACACGCATGGACACACACACACACACATTTATTATTGTTATTATTTTTATTATTATTTAAAGTATGACACAATAAAAGTGGTGTGTGTGTGTGTGTGTGTGTGTGTGTGTGTGTTTCAGGAACTTGAGCTCGGCAGGGGAGGAGGCGAGGGGTCAGCTGCGTTGCTGTGAGGGTCTGGTAGACTCACTGCTTCACATCCTGAAAGCCTGCATCAATACCTCTGACTATGACAGCAAGGTGATGCAAACATGCACACACACGCACACACACACATGCACACACACGCGCACACACACACACGCACACACACACACACACACGCACACACACACACACACACACACGCAAGCCCAGTTTTATTTACTCCATGGGAAGCTCAAAATGTCCAAATGTGAGAAAAGAAAGACTTGAACTAATCCGGCTTCACCGTGATGTACTCTCCCAGGCGGCACAATAAGTAAAAACCATCTGTCCTATGATTTGAGTTGATTTTGTCATTTTGCTACCGCCACAGTTTAAATGTGTGAAGTGTTCGTGAAAAAGAAGATGTTACAGGAGGTAAAGTGCTTGGAAAGGAGACGGAAAACACAATAATGAGTACGCTTTTTTTTGGGTGCGGGAAATTCACATTGTGACCATTATTATTGTGGGCCTGTCTAATGAGCGAAGTTTTTTGGTTGTTCAGATTAATGGCACAGTTGCATATATTTGATGCTGAAAATGAGAGTGCCCTGTTGTTTACTCGCAGCAGGCGCCCGGTGTTTCAGTATGGTGCTCTTCTCTAGAAGTTCACCTATGTACGACATCCACTCAATACTGTATATCGTCCACACCAACAGACTGCATTGGTTTAATTTTTTAAATATTTATTTGTTTATTTATCAGGCAAATCAAGCAAATTAAAAAAACTCGATCTTTTGGGGTATGTCTGGCCACACAAACCCAAACAAAATAAGCTTTTGTGATGGTTTTAGTTCAGATAAGCGGTTGTCAATCGCTTTTCTGCCATGTTGGAGTAGACTGGCACTAACTGTTCACAAACGTTTTCATCTTTTTATTTAACTCAGATTGTGGAGAACAGCGCGTGCACACTGAGGAACCTCTCCTACCGGCTGGAGGTGGAGATGCCGTCCTCTCGTCTCCTCGGCAACCAGGAGCTGGACACCCTCTTGGGATTCTCTTCCACGACCAAGGATTTAGACTACATCTGCTGGGGCAAGAGGAGGCGCTTTAGGAAGAGGACCGACTGGCCAGATGAAAAAGTAAAGTGATAAAATAACCAAGTTTGTAAAAAAAATAAAAATCAAAAAGTGATCAAAGATTGTCACAAGTGCGTTTGTAATCATTTCCTCACATTGTTCAAATGTTATTTTTCTTTTACTGATTGAATGACATTAAGAGACAGTACCTTGTTGTGCGTCTGCTCTGCGCAGTGGGACGGCATCGGGCCCATTCCGGGCTTTTCTCAGACTCTGAGGGGTGCCGAGCTGCTGTGGCATCCAACGGTGGTCAAGCCGTACCTCAACTTGCTGGCCGAGAGCTCGAATGCTGCCACACTGGAGGGGGCTGCCGGCTCACTGCAAAATCTGTCTGCGGGAAACTGGAAGGTCCCCAATTACTATAATATGGCTCGCCTTGTCATTATTCACATTCAGTAGCTGTTCTACATTTTGATTGATTGATTTTACACATACAGCGCACTCGTCAGAAAAAAAAAAGTGCAATGTCAGTATGGATTGTGAAAGCACCATTGGAGCAAGAAAAAGCGTGTGATACATTCCCTTGATCTTGCTGCGTACGTTCAGTTCTCGGCCTACATCCGAGCAGCAGTGCGCAAGGAGAAAGGTTTGCCCATCCTGGTGGAGCTTCTGAGGATGGACAACGATCGCGTGGTCTGTTCTGTCGCGACCGCCCTCCGCAACATGGCGCTGGACGGACGCAATAAGGAGCTTATAGGTACATGCAAAGCAAAGTTGGATTTGTTTGAATCTATTTTCAGATTCTTGATCGTTCTGAACTCAGTACAGCTCTCGCTGTGCAGCCTGTTATTATCCGACATGTCCTTAGCTGTATGGTTTTAAACTCAAAGGGTAGCTGGCGCGGGTTTTGTTATGCAGGAGCAGCTACAAAGTAATCAGTTACTGTAGGTATATGCTCGAGAAAAAAAAACTGACTTTTACAGGAAAGTACGCCATGCGGGATCTGATCAATCGGCTGCCTGGCGGAAATCCATCAGTGCTGTCAGATGACACGGTGGCGTCCGTCTGCTGCACCCTGCACGAGGTCACCAGCCGCAACATGGAAAACGCCAAAGCTCTGGCCGACAGCGGCGGCATCGAGAAGCTGGTGGATATCAGCAAAGGACGAGGAAAAGGGTGCGATGCAGCAGCAGAGTGTTCGGATGCCGCTATGAGATTAAAAGAAAAAAAAACAACAACAACAAGAATCCTTCCCGCCTCCCAAAAAAAAAAAATAAACAAGTAGATGTGTGTGTGTGTGTGTGTGTGTGTGCTGTTGCAGGTACTCCATGAAGGTTATGAAGGCAGCTGCTCAAGTGTTGAACACACTGTGGCAGTACAGAGAGCTGAGGAGTCTCTACAAACAGGTCAGGGGCTAAAGCGGAAAACAAATGTGGCATAAATTGACATAAGGTGCTGATGAGACGTCCCCATTTCCTTCTGGTTTCTCATTTATTGGATAAAGAGAGCGTTACGCAGTATATTGATCTGTTAACTTGAATAAACCCTCCACTTGTATTTCAACTCAAGACTTATTTAGCAACTGCTCTCCTCACATTCATCACAGCTGAACTCTCTCCTAGCCACATTACTCTCTCTCCTCATCATCGAAGCAGCACTGTCCCCTAGCAGTGTGGAATGTGAAGGTTATTACTTTAACCCTGGAGAAACCACGGGGTAAAATTTGGTCCCTATAAAGTCTGCTACTCAACTGCCCCTAAATCCCAAAGGGTTAAATTTGGCCCTAATCCTAAATTAGGATTAAAGCGTTGAATATTTGAATAAACATACATTTTGGTGTTCAGTGACCAGATAGCAGTTATTTAATGTATAATTCACCATTTTCCAAAGAAGAAAAGAGTTCTTGAGTCCTTCGGAATAAATAAAACAACAGATCAATCCGCCACACTTTAAAAAAATGCATAAATATATCAATTAGGGTTAGTGTAAACCAGGTGTGTCAAACTCATTTCACATTGTGGGCCATATATGGCCTCAGTAGATGTCAAGTGGGCCGCACCGTTAAAATTATACCATACTGTGCTATAAATAACCAAAATAATATGTCTTTCCTTTGTGTTGGTCTAAAGAAGCACAAGAACATTCGGAAAATGTAACATATCTTTTACAAAACATTTCCTGAAGCACCTTAGATTTCCTTAGACAAATGTGCAATATAAAGAAAGGAATTTTTAAACCATTTACACATGCCCATATAAAATCTCAATTTCATCCCTGCCTACACCTTACAAACTAAGGAGAGTGCTATTAAATATGTAAAGATTAAAGTATTCACATGTCCTGATAGTGTCTGCTGTGTTGGGTCTGTCTCAGTGAGGTATGAAGCATCTGTTGTCTTCTTCTCTGATCAAAACACGAATTGCACCTTATTAAAATATTCATTCCGTGTCTTTTATGCATTTTTTTTCACTTTTAAATCATCCTGCGGGCCTGATCGAACCTCATCAGGGGCCGGTTTCGACCCGCGGGCCATTGGTTTGACACCCACTGGTGTCAACCATTTAACCTAACCTTCACGCAAGATTGAATAACTTGTGACTGACTCAACCCAAGTAATGCGTCAACTTGCTTGTCATCAGAAAAGGGACACAACGTGATTGCTTGAGTTTTTGGGTGTGGCCCCTGTATGCAGGACGGATGGAACTACACTCACTTCGTCACACCGGTCTCCACTTTGGAGCGAGACCGCTACCGCTCGCAGCCGGCGCTCCCCACCAGCCCCATTCACGTTTCGCCCGTCATCCAATGTGGTGAGACAACCGTCTCTCTGAAGACAATCACTTCATTTCAAAGAGCACAATATCATTTGCAGTCTTCTATTCTACCTCAGGTGGGAGCGCGACATCCTCACCAGCCATGCTGGGGATCAGGAGGCACAGCTCAAACTACCCGAGAGCGCAATCGTCTATGCAACTCGACACGTACTACGGGGATAACAGTTTACACAAACATCAGTTTACAGGTTTGCATCAATTTGGAATCCTTTCGGTAGTCTATTTTTGAAGTTGCGTAATAGACGGCGGCAATGTGACCCTGGAATGTAAAAATTGTTTGGCGGTCGACCAACATCCTGGAGCGCATTGTTTAACCCCACTGTGTATATCTTTTCATTATGATGGGGTCGTGTAGCTTTTTGTTTGCAAACATTATGAAAGGTCTGTTGAAAAGGGTTCGTATTCAATAGTTCAACCTGTGTTTTCTTGATTCTCGTTTGTATCCCTTATTGTGAAGCACACGGTTTCACAGGAGGTGGTTTCAAATTTGTGTTTGTGATTATTCAGGGTCTGAGAAGAAAACCGCATATTTCATTGGCACGTACAGCTCACAGTCTGGAGACGAGCTCAGAAGGGCCCAGGTAAGAGAAAAGTAAACAATTCTTATTAAAAGGTTACAGACAGGGTCTTTCGTTTACAGGTGTGACCAATATATGGATGTAAAACAATGAAATGAAAAACAGGACGGTAGAAAACGAGTGTGCCTTCTTGTGCCGTCTATCTGCTCAGAACTTTTACAGCTTGTCGGTCGGGACGATCGTAAACCAAGCAGTGACACCAATCATTTCATTGTCATCGTGGGACGGTTGTTGATATGGTTGCTGTTGTGTGCCCATTGTTCTCTCATTGGGCAACACATCTGTCCTGTTTTCTCTTTTATCTCTTCATGTTATGTCTTTTCCTGAGAGTGAGATTTTTCCATGCCCGGTTTGCCAAGTGCTGATTCTTGTGTTCTTCTTCTGTTCTGATTTACGGCCGTCTCGATCAAACTGACGACTTGCTTGCTTCCCCAGCACCCAGAGCCCTTCTACGATGAACCGGACAGGAAGAACTACAACAGACTGTACCTGTCGTCGCCGCAAGATTACGGAGTGGAGCAGTACGAGGACGACGCGGTCCACCTGACCCCGTCCTCTCCCGATGCTTACGGCGGCCAGCCGCTCCAGTTCAAAACCAACACCAACTATGTGGACTTCTACTCCACCACACGGAGGCCTTCAAACAGGGCCAACAAGTTCAGCGGGTCCCCCGATTCCTGGGTGTAAAAATGTTTGCCCGTGAAAAGCGAAGGGCGCATAAGACTGCTGAGAGGGCAGAGCTGGAAATATCAGCAAATGTTAAACCACACGTTCTTCAGACGAGTCCTAAAATGTGAACCAAAATGGCAGCATTTTGCTCCTGTCTCATGCTGGTGAGCGTTCGAAGTAAGGGGTCAGTGAGTGACCAATGTCCAAAAAGCTAATTTCGCTGAATTCCTCGTTAGGGTCCAAAGAGCTCAGTGGAAAGTGCTTTTAGAAAGTCCAGCCTGACTTTGTGTATGTCTAATGCCACCTTTTTTTCTGTGGTAACAATGTGCAGTCTGATGGTTTCATAATGTCAGCCTTGTCAGAGTGGAAGGTGGGGTGACCCGCAACGAACATTTAGAATTTGAGAGGGGATTCGGCTGTATCGTGCGACGAGGACAACAACAAACTTGATCAATGTCATCCCAAATCTATTTCAAGGTTTTGTGCCCCAGATTTGAAGAGAAAGAACTCACCCACGAGGAGAGAAGGAGAGAATGCATCGCTTTCATGTCTGTTGGGCAAAACTGCAGTAATATATCTTCAAGTATGTGGACAACTATCTATCTGTACAAATACAACGTTGGAACCGTCATGTTGAATTGTTGTATTCAATCTGTAAAACTTTACATGTGACTCTGTGAGAAAGATTTGTATATTATTTATGAATTATTTATGATTTACCTCAGACCTGCTAACAAAACCATCTCTTTCGTCCAAAACCACTGAAGATTATGTGAAATGTTACACATGGAAATACTGTATATTAGTAGTGAAAAAAGATGTGGCAAAATAACATAATAAAAACTTGGAAATTATGCATTTATTTGCTTTATACTGAGTGAGTAGCTACGATGCTACAGTAAAAACACACGATGGTGACTTTCATTTGTAAGAGGTCTTTACACTGGGAAAAAAAAATACTTGCGGTTATTTTGTTTGATGACTTCAAACCCTTTGTTGTCGGGTGAGCGTAGTGGAGCTTGCGTTGAGAAATATATTCTGAATGAGGGTACATACTTCCAAATGCATTTTTGTTACATCTGCTTTGGAAGTGCATGGTGCCATTTGCCCAAGTAGAACTGATGAAAAATTGTGTCACCCTCGAGCAAGTAAGTGGCCCATTCCTGGTCTGGCAGTATGTGGGGCAGGAGGAGGGCTGGCTCATTTGTCCAAGGACTACCTATCTATGATGAAGTTTAACAATTGCAGGGCACACACAGACGTACAACCATCCGCGCTCACATTCACACCTCGGGACAATTTCAAGTGTTCAATCAGACCGATATGCATTTTTTTTGGAATGTGGGAGGAAACCGGAGTACCCAGACAAAACCCACACAGGCACAAGGAGAACATGCAAACTCCATACGTGCTAACCACTGGCCACCCTAGTCACTCTTGAATGTATATTTTTCAATCCATACATTTTTTTATTATGTCTTTAATTCCAGTTTGAACGCTGTGCGGGTTCTCAAGCAACCTATTTTTTTTGTTAACTACATTACAGTCGTACCACATTCTTACGATTTTTTACAGTATCGTATATACAATAGTCATCTTTCTCCAGCCAGCAGAGGAAGCCTGCATCCACTTCTTAAATTCCAAGAATTTATTTCTCCAAAGTATTTTAAGATCGTATCTCCACTTCAAATATTTATATTCTGAATTATTTCTGTTGAAATACACTGTGCTACATGGACAGTATTTCTAAACTCACCTCGGCAACATGTCTTCAAAGACAGCAGTGGTCATTCCAACATTCAAACACAAGAGGGTGTAGTAGAAATCCCATTTGCAAAACGTCAGTCTCTTTTCTTCAGCACTTGGGAGGAAGTTGAAGAAAAGCAACCCAATTCCACACAGAGACGTTCCCCCGCAGGCTTACTTTAAAGCCTTGCAATTAAATACTGGAAGAATTACTCGAGACCCTCCAAGCGCAAAACATAAAGGGAAAAAAATAAAGCAGGTTGTTCAAGTAAGAGTGACCACTTTTTAATATCTTAAGACATCTGTGCAACATCGTTCCAAATGTTACATCACTGCATGATGTGTAATGCTTCCCAATATTTACAAAAATGCTGCATACATCAAACCGTTAAAAAAGTCCAAACAATATCAAAATAATGGACTCTTCAAGTCAAGTCAACTACTGAATATTTAGGCCACATAAATGCAGAAAAAAACCCAGAGCAATCAAGTGCACATCATACTTCACACAAACCTCATCTGTAAAGTATATATTAGTGAGGCAATATATACTCACAGGTTGAAAAATAAAATACTGAGTTAAGAGGTTGGAAAAGGATGACTCGAAGTAAAAGGAAGGACAAAGAGTGATCGACACGCACCTGCACACTCAGGAACTTTGAACTGGAGCACATGAAAAGCTCCTGCATGTCAACACACACACGGGAGACAGAATGAACTTTACCCAAAGAGTTTTGTGTTCACCAAAACAGATGGATGATTTCCTCCACCTCGATTGCGCTGTGTCTTAAGGTGGACACTTTGCGGACTTCCAGGTGTTGACTTCAGGTTTAGATTTAGCCACACGCCTTCCACGTTGCACACGATGCCTCGATGCAGGACAGTTCTCATTCAGTCGGACCTCGAGGCTCCTCTACACTTTTTGTTCGAGATGTGTTTTGGATGTGGAAGTCCTAGTGTGGAAGCATACAAGTACACAACCTTGAACAGTAATGGTCAAGTAACGGTTGTCTTCTCAGAGGTTTGACACTGAGGCAGGACCAGCAAAACGGCATTCTCGAATGCATTGAAAAGGACACCATAGATGACTTTTTGGGAGCATCTTAAGGAGCAAAGACGGTGGCGTTGCTGGAGGCGAACCTTTGATTTCCTCTCATTGGTTTATTGCACTTATTTAATTCTGTGGTGATTATAGCTTATCGGCCATAATGTGACCGAACAAGCCACGACGTCTACTTGAAGCTCAAAGTAGTGTAAAACGACATTTATTATCAACATAGACAGCATCCTCCTTCTCTCTCACATAAGCATTTTCATAAATAAAAACATGATGGAACAAAAACAAGCAGCCTTGGTGACAAAGTGTCTTCTGTTAAGCTCACTTCTTAAATAAAACATGGGGCCTTATGAATGAATACGTGATGTAGTCTTCTGTTAAAACAAAACATACATATACACATATAAGGCTTGAGTTTTTAACTCTTGGTAGTGTTATTGCCATCTCATCTAGGGTATTCGTAAAGCTTAAAATAAATATGAAGAGCTGTACAGAAATAATTTACAACAAGCCAACTGAAGAAAACTCAATACAATGCCCCAAAATGGGAGAATCTCTCACCACTCGAGTGTTAATTTTGATCATCGTTAACGTCGGGGAAAACCAACGGCAAGTGTTTGGACAACATGGAACAATTCACACAAAAAATAAAAAAAAGTAAAAATGCAATTTGTAGTGGAGAAAATCATTATGACCGCAAACATCAAAGCAAATTCCCCAAATTTTCAAGTCATGAAACTTCGCAAGTGCAAGAAAGGTCACAATGAGGATCCATTATGATCATGATGATTCTGCTTTGAGAAGTAGATTTTGCAACATTCGCGCTTGCGAAAGGCTGAACACTTTCTGCTGGTAAAGTTCATTCTGTAGTTTTGTTTTTTTTTCATGAACACTTTCTGGTATGAAGTAGCAGAACGTTGTCCACGGCCGATGTACAAAAACAAACTCAGAGCAGCGGTCGTAGTGCTTGTCATATAAAAGCCGTTTGTGTAATTATCGCGCGCGTGCGGTCCGGTGCAAACGCACGTCTGAATAGAAACCAAGACATTGGTACACTTCTTCTTTGTTTTTGTACAACAAAAAATAAAATGTGCATTAGGTACGCTCGTACATTACATCTTACAATATTTACATACATTTCTTAATAATATGACATTTCAGGATTGCCTATTTACATCATGAAAATGTATCAGAAATATTTGGACTGTCTATTTGTCTTAAATATGTAAGGTAATGCTCATAGCTTTTGTTTTTTTTGTCTTTTTAATGTCTTATACTAGAAAAAAATAGTTACTTCAGTAAGCTGTAGACAAATTGCAACCTTTTTGACGGGTTCGCTCCATTTCTTTCTTTTTTACAACAGTAAAAATGGTGATTGGACGTTCAAGCACCTCAAAAGTCAGCAAGTCAAGTCTATGGATGACGTCGCGGCACAGCGAGGCAACACGCAGCGTCAATGTGTAGCACCTGGGACAGCTCAGACGGCAGCGAGGAGGAGGAGGAGGAGGAGGATGAGGATGAGGATGATGACACATTCATTGCTATCTGGAGATCTTCCTCCGCTTGGGCTTGGGCATCTTCACTTGTCGATCTCTTGACGGGATCTGGCAGCAGTGAGCGCAAGAATGAATGTGATGAGCAACACTGGACCTCCCCAAAAACAACAATCACGGCTTAACCACTGGACTCACCGTGCCTGACATTTTGTCTAGCTCGCTCATGGCCTCGTGGATAGCAGCTTCCAAATGATTATTCAGTTTCCCCGGCCTGGTGAACAAACATTGATGAACGACGTCATTGACATTCTGCTTGGACTTGTTTGATGGATGTTGTGTGGTTGCGAGAGGCGACGACAATGCTGCCTTACTTCAAGCCTCTTTTGGCAGCCCGGTCAAGCGCCTCCAAGTCGTGTGTTAACGTTTTCAGCTTCTCGGGCTCAACCTGGGTGTACACAAGAGGAAACGTCATTGTTTGTCCTACAGCTGCTCCTATCGATGAATTCCCGGAACCAGCAAAATCAGCTTCCAAAGTAATACGAGACATTCAGAATAACAGACACCTCCTAAAAATGTTTCACAGCCACAATTTACAGGATCTGAATTGCACAAGTGACCTTTTGCACAGCTAATTTACTGGGAATGTGGCTGTGTTCAGAATTTATAAGTTGCATTAAAAATCATTTTGATTTGTAAGCCAGCACACCTTCCGCTATTTAAAGAGCCTCGAATTCAGCCCAAATCAAGTTCAGAGTTCTAGTAGGTGGGTGGCGGGGTAGTACAAAATCATTTCTGAAACATTAAATATACTATGGAACAGTGAAGACAGTCATAAAGAGGAGAAAATATATCACAAAGGAACGGAGAACCCTCTTTCATTGAGTCACAACAAAAGGGGGGGAAAATGGAAAGCAAACTGCTGCTAAGAGGCCAACAGCAACACTGAAGGAGCTGCAGGAATTTATGGCATGTACTTGGCCTGGCTGTTTAGTGCATGTGACCATTACCTCCCATCGCCTTCATATGTCTCGGCTATGGGGTCGGGTAGCAAGAAAAAAAGGAGCCTTCTTTTACGAACAAACTCTATGCAAGCCCAGCTAACATTATGGAAGAAAAAAAACAAAAGAAAACTTGAAATCTCCCTAATGCAAGTGGGAATATGCGGCATGGTCCACAATGAATCTTTATGGCAATAATTCCTAAGGTGTGAATGTTTGGGCTGCTTTTCTTCAGCTGGAAGTGGGACCTTAGTTGGAGGTCATTATGAACAGTTCAGACTTCTACTATGAAACTGAAGAAGAATTTCTTCGTTCAGCCATGACAAGGACCCAAAGCACACATCCAAAACCACTAAAGAATGGTTTCACCAGAGGAAAATTGATTTTGGATTGGCCCGGCCACAGTCCAGACCTGAATCCAATCAATTTGTGAAATGAACTGAAGAGGGCAGTACACAGGAAATGCCCTAAAAATGTGATTTTTTGGGGGGGGGTCACAGTGATGGGCTGCTGCACAAAAAGACCAAATGATTTAATGAAAGATAAAGGTACTGCAACAAACAATTTGTCTGAGGACATTTGTAATTATGCAACGAGGCTAGTTCCTGTTTTACCTTTCAACTGATAAGCACAATATGGGTTACATTAAATGTGGAAACGGTTTTGAAATTACTTTCTTTTCATGTAGGTCTACATTTTGTGAGGTCTACTCACAAAATCCTGGCCTTTCAGCAGTGGTGTGTATACTTTTCATATCCACAGTATATATAAAGAAGATGAAGTCTGTGGAACACCTCATTTGCCAGCTTGACAGTCAAAAACCTTTCTTTCTTCATAATACTGCACACCAAACCTGAGGCCACTGTTTCACTTTTGCATGGCTCTTTTAGTACGTGTTGAGTAGCTGAAAAGCTTTTGTTTCAACCACATTGGCTTGTGTTACCACCTCGTGTCCGGTCTGCAAGCTCTTACTTTGTTGAACATTGAAATTGTGTGAAATAAATACTGAATAAAGCACTGAATTGCTAGACCCGTATTTGTTTGAATGCGAATGGAGCAAGAGTCACTTTACTGCCACTGGGCAGGTGTCTCACCTGGGCCTGATCTCGCAGTTGCATGGCGGCACTGTGCAACTGTTCATCCCCGGCCAGCTTGGCTGGCCAAGAGGGGAAGCCCTTCAGCTGGCCCCACACCAGCTCTCCCATGTTGAAGGTCCTGGAACGGTAGTGAAGCAGCTCTGAGGAAGGAGAGTCCGGCTGCCGCAGGTCTTCCTCGCTGCTCAGACTCTTGGTATCCGAGGGGCTGGGCGCCATCCCGTTGAAGTGGCCGTTGTAGTGGCTGTAGTCTTTGGCGCTGGCTAGAGGTCCATCAAGGCTCGTAGACGAGCTGGGAGACTGGTCATCAGCTGTTAGTTCCTGCCGAGGGGGTCCGAGCACTTCCCCATAACCCCGGCTGTTGAAGAGCGGGGTAGTGCCATTAATGTGAGTGCAACGTTCCACAGTCTGCTCGAGACGCTCGTTGTAGTTCGAGGGTGTCCGGCTGCAGTTGTTGAAGCGGTAGCTATCGTCAAGAAAGGTCTTGCCATGAGCCAAGGCCACACTGTGGTCACCGGAACCATTGGTGGAGCAGGGTGGGGTGGGCCGCTCCATGCAGGGGCTACTCCTAACCTGGGTGGAGCACTCCAGGAACTCCTCCCCACCCCAGACACCGCTATTGCCATGTGCATCGATGCCGCCACCGTAATGAATTTCCCCATCCCACTGTCCTCTCGGAGTTCCATGGCCAGGTGAGCGAAAGTAGTCGTTGGCTTCTGGAGTGCTCTTTCCTGCATCCACGTTCTTTTGAATTTCCGTTGGCCTCACCTGCCGGGTTCTGGCTTGCTGTGGTAAAACCTCCCCTTCCCCGTGCACAACCGCACTGACCACCTGGGGGAGGTTGACAGGCTGCCCAATGGAGGCAGTGAAGGCACTCATGGCGCTGACGGCAGGCACGGGGCTTGCCTGTGTGGTCCCACTTACTGTTGTGGTGATGGTTACTTGCATCCCCTTACTGGCGGCGTCCACCACAGCCCTGTAGATGGCATCCACAGATTCCGAGCCTCTGCCAGGGGCCCTCTCAGAATCGGGGGTTCCAGCTCGTAAGCCATCACCTGGGTGTGGCGGCCCCTCGCTAAACTGGGTGCGTGGCATCATCCCCTGCTATAAATCACAGAACAGAATTGATCATGGAATCTTCTGGAGCAGGCGCAGACCTCAAATGCAATCCATTCATCCCACCTGGTAATTCTGGTAGAGGCAAACCATGGAGTCGACGTTAGCATTGCTGCCGTCGGCGTAAGGTGGGTTGTCAGAGAAGTGCTGCTGAATCTGGTAGGTGGGAAGGGAGGCCCCGCCCTGCTGCATGACCTCCTGCTTGTAAAGCCGTCCTCTGCCAGTGTTGACGTGAGGTCGCAGGCCAAGGGAAGAGGGGCTTCCTGGAGAGTAACATCAGACATGGAGAGGAATGGCCACACCAGTGGTTTCAGATGAGATGCGCCCGACACAACATGCAGACAAAGCAATGGCAGTGCACGAAAAGATCAAATCATAAACGTTACGAATTACATTGTTAATCAGCGCTAAATTGCACATGCCCAATTTTTGTGACACTTCACTAGACTTTGCTGGATTGAGTGAAGATGAATTTACATCCCTGACAATGGATACATCAACAGATAAAACTGGTATTGATGGCATCTAGTACAATGCCAAATACACAGTTTTGTGTTTTTATTCGAGTTTAACACAACATCTTTTTGTTTATAATGACAACAGACTGGGCAAGGAATGTGTCAACATGCTCGTTACTGATGGAGTTCCCTGGATAAAAGACTGTCTGCTTATGCAGCGAAAATCCAATCTGTCCACAAACTCATTCAAAGGTGTTGTATGTGCACAATTAAGTGGTGAATTGAAAAATGCCACGGCCTATCATGGTTACAAATAACTATCAGCTCAACAGCAAGGCTTCACAATGTATTCCCCAAACTACTTGCTGCTGCGTCAGCTGAGCATCTTCCCTTGTACATAACGACATGAGGTGGGGAAGAGTCTCTGAAATTTTTAGCGACAACACCACCAAAATTCCAGTTGCATAGTTGTGTGATATGTTTTCAGCAAAAGCTAATTGTTTTTTCAACTGAAATCAGACTTCCAAGTGATCACAAAAAGTCTCACAAGCAATGTTCAATTTTCTAGATAACTTGAGCCACATCTGTACACAGATTTATTGTAGGGGTGTGCAGTGTGCACCCTAAACTTTCCCTACAGTTGGAGAGTAGGAGACTCAATGAAAGGTTCCTGTGTTTAATTTTTACATTTACAGTAAATACACCGGCACGGTGGTTGACTGGTTCATACGTGAGCTTCATAATGCAGAGGTGCGGGGTTCGATTCCGGCTTTGGCCTTCCTGTGTGGAGTTTGCATGTTCTCCCCATGCCTGTGTGGGTTTTCTCCGGGTACTCCAGTTTCCTCCCACATCCCAAAAACACACATGGCAGGTTGATGGAACACAAAATTGTCCGCAGGTGTGGTGTCAGTGCGGACTGTTTGTGTGGGCTCGGCGATTGGCTGGCAACCAGTTGAGGGTGTACCTGGGATAGGCTCCAGTGCGCCCGCGTCCCTTTTGAGAATAAGCGAATTAGAAAATGACCAATCAATTTTCTAATTCGGACAATAAATGGACCGCGTGTGCTTCGTCAAATTTTGTCTTGGTTATAAAACAACACATTGATGGTTATAAATTTAAGCATTTTAGCTAAATACTTGTAAGTTGACTAAAGTGATTTTTATTTTAAATAAAATGCTGAAAATGAGCTGATGCTTGCTGCACACTAAATATGAGACAGGGCTATATACCCAGACGTAGATGAGTGACAAACGCCCGTGAGAAAATCTGGTTGAAGAACAGAAAAGCCCTGTTTTAAGATGAAAGTTGCCCATATAAACTTTGTGATATCAAACAGTAACTGCACTAAATCACATCTTTTGGGGGCAAAGACACACATCTTTTTGTTCTTTTTGCACTGTGTGTCTGTGTTTGCATACCAAAAGAGTAAACTAATCCTATTTGAATTATTTCACAAGTCAGTGGTGGCAAAGTGTCCACTCCAGTATGGCACATGTGCAGTACAACTAGTAAGCTAGGGGGGATGCATCAAGCATTTATCTATTAAGCCAACGGAGCAGCAGTGTTATGCAGACAAAGCCAGAGCAGACAAGCCCGTGTGCGTGTGGTGGCGAGAGCAGCTGGTGTGATACTGTGTAGCTGAAGGGCAGCTGTGTCTGTTAATTTTTCCTCCCTCTTCTTTTCTTCCTTCCCGACGCAAAGAGCAACGACACAACTGACCCCCTTCCCCCTTCCTCCACTACTGCTATGATATAGTGACGGCTGTTGCCGGGGATGTTACCATGGGAACCGAGTGATGATTGGTGGTGCTGTCCACTGCCAGAAAGCTTGTCGGGGGAGTTTGCTGGGTGGATTGTTGGGAGTAGGGAGTGAGGGGGTGGGGTGGGGGGCAGCCAGTGTGATTTTAGCCTGTTGGGGGATGTGGGCTGGTCAGCTAGATGGCAGGGTGTCTGTGGCTGGGGGTTTACAATGTTAATTGTAACCCCCCAGTTCTTTGGGGTATTTGTTTATGACTTAGACACAGATGGCTACAGAAGCTAATGCAAAAAGACATTTTCAAAGAGCTTTCAGTGCTCTTAAACAGCGGCATCAAAAGTCACCAGAACTGGCTGCAGCAGATGTACCATTATATCTGCCATTTGGTGAAAGCACTTAATTAACCAGAGTCCCCCATATATATATATATATATATATATATATATACACACACACACGTGTATATATATATACACATACATACAGTACTACACTATATCCTGAACCCAAAAGGACCGCATGAATGTCACGCAAAGGAGAGGGGACTTGTGAAACAATGAGGAACGTTAAATCTGAAATTGTACGTTTTTACTGTTCTTGGTGCCGGAAAGGCACTTAAATTGTTATGCAACCAAGCCAAGACCCAAATACAGCTGTTTTGTGATGAGATGCTAAAGCTTCTAATTGCCGCTTCTCACCTGTGTCAGACTTGTTCTTCATACAACTTCCATCTCCACCTGGCATGACCACCATGTTCGTCTGCCCTACACTATGATGGAGGTTGTGCTGCGAGGGGTGAGGCCCAGAATGAGATAGTGGTGGGGGAGTAGTATGTGGATGTCCGAGGGGCATGCCATCGGGGCCAACTAGTCCACTAGTGGGACCCCGAGGAGCGCAGTTATTCAAGGTAGAAGACTTCATTTGGGCCATCATGTCAGGGAACTGGCCTGGCCGCGAGCCCAAGTGACCTCCTGCAGTGTCCATGTTTGGACAACGCTGCATGCCATCGACTTGGACCCTCAGTCTCTGTTGGCTCATGAGCTTCTGCTGGGGGTCACCAGGAACCTTGGATGTGGAGTCATTGTAGTGGAGCTGAGTACCTCCTTGAGGAGAAGGTCCTGGGCTGAGACGGGTTGGGGTTAGGTGGTGGCTGTTGTGGGAGCTCTGGCTGCTCATTGACTGGAGGAGTTGGGCCATGGAGGTGTTTGGTGGCAGATTTCCAAGACGGCTGACCTTTCGCATCTGCTCTGCACTGGGAGCTGCCATTGGTTGGGCTCCCATGCTCGGTTTGTTCAACACGTTATAGACCATGTTGTTGGTGTTGCCGTCATGGTTGACAGATGTGCTACCTGATGATTGCTTTCGTTTGCGTACGGGGTCCCTCTGCTGAGCCATCAATTTGTCTCGGAGAGCTGCTCGGCCGCTTTGACCCTCAGGGCAGTTGAGCAGCATGGTGAAGTTTGGCGGGAGCATAGAGTTTAAAGTGCTGTGTCCTTCCATGCTGGGGTGACCGCTCATTGATCCAGGGTGGCCACCGCCCCCTCCGTTTGCTCCAGCACCTGCTAGACCAGCAGCAGCCGCACCAATAGTGCTGTGTTTGTTTTGATGTGCTAGCTGTGCTTTGGCTGCTGCTGACAGGAGACTGCTGGCTGGGAAGGAGGCAGCATTCTGTTGGTTGAGAATCTGATTTAGAGGCATCCTCAGCAGTCCTGTCTGGCCCCTCTGGGAAGCGCTGGGTGTGGGCAAAGAGGAAGAAGAGGAGGAGGAGGAGGAGGTGGGCGAGTATGTGGCGTGGTTGTGCTGAAGTGTGCCAACTGACGAAAGCAGCTGAGGATCTCTGAACTGGTGGATTGAGTCAGTTTTGTTGGTGGAGGGGCTGGAGGACATTGCTGGCCTGGGAGAGCCCATGGCCGACCTGGGGGACCGAGGGGGGACCTTCAAGTTGCCACATGGAGCCTGATGCCCTGATGGCATTGCAAAGTTCCCATGGTCAGAAGAGGTTGAAGAAGAGCGTGAGCGATGTGGTGAAGCTTCCACTCGTCCAAGGGCGGAACCTGTCATGTGAGCTGGGGAGGTGACCGGGGATGGCGACATGGAGGAAGCTGGACCACTCTGTTGAGTCCTTGGAACTTGGCCACTGTGGCCCACGGGCCCAGGCTTTACCGTGGGCAAAGGTAAGTTACTTGGCAAGGGGACAATGGCAGGAGGGGGTATGTTTACATTCATCATTGATACCTGAGTGTGGATGTTATGCTGGAAGTTTGGGGTGTTGGCTGGGGGCTGACTCATAGGCTTGCTCGGGATAGGGTCCAGGATACCCAGGGGGTCTTTTTCAGATATCAGTTGTCTTTTTTGAAGGACACAGGAGGGTGGCACAGAAGGAGGAGGTGGCGGTACGTGGTGCACAGGAGGCTGTGCTTTATGATGGAAGGCTCCGCCGGGTATCTCCATACCATAGGGGAAGTTTACACGTGGAATATTGTTCATGACGGGGCTTTTGGCAGTGGCTATCGGTGAGAGTGGTGTGCTAGTCCTTCTTGTCATGGCACAGGCTGCTTGGCTTGCAGGAGAGCCGTGGAGTATCATGCTAGGTGGAGACCGAGGCATTCTGGAGTTGCCATGGATGGAAGCCGAGCTGGGACTGCCAGCACAAGGATTGGTTCTTTGAAAGCCCTCTGGGCTAGCCAGAGTGTCTGTACAAGGTGACTGTGAGCCATCTCCACAATGTTTCGTGCTCGAGATGGGTGGGCTCAACATTCCTCCATAGCCAACCCGGTAAGGGGATTTGGGGCCAGGATCACTGCTGGGCAACCTCTGTGGCCTGGAGTACCCAACACAGAGCTCTGGCTGCTGGCCTCCACTGATCTCCTGAGGTGGAAACATCTGCTGCTGGTGGCCAGCTGCCATCACCATCTTGTAAGGATTCTTGCAGTCTGAGCTGGCAGCAGTGGGCAGAACATCTTGGGCTTTCGTCCTTATTGCTCGATGATTTGCTGAATGCGACACAACCACAGACGATGTACCTTGAAGCCGAGAAAGAAAAAAGAGAAAAAAAGCACATTCAATTGGATTTGATGCTGACTTCATGACACAAAATAGAGAAAGTGACTGAAATCAGATGTTTAGACTTTTTGTCAATTACTGAGAGAACCTCCAAGAATCTGGTTGTGTCTCTTCTCTCATAACAAACATGTTATACTTCCAAGTTCTCGGTGTACCTCCAACAGGACTTGTTAGAGTGAGGGGAGGATGACTCTCCATACTCTTGTGCAGCGTAGCCACAGCCAGCAGCTTCCTCTTGTGAATGCAAAGTTTGGTGACATCCTCGTCTGATTTCACATCCTCTGCTGTCCTCTGCTTGACCATTGCTCCCGGGTCAAAGTTGAACACCTGAGAAATAAGAATGGTGACTCGGGGGGATCAATTCAATCAATTTATATATTTTACAATGACAGATATTTCACCAAAAAAAACAAAACAAAAAAAAAATATTGGCAGAAACTGGGAAGGTTTCCATGACAGGTGTGGTACAAAAGGGATGATTATAGCAAAGATGCAAAATGGATCACTGTGACACCTGCTGCTCAATTTTGAAAAAATCATCAATCAAGCAATTGAAATACAGTCACACCTCGGTTTTCGAACGTCTATGTTCTCGACCAAATCGTTTTTTTTATGCCTCGGATTATGATCGAAATTCAGTTCTCAACCAAACTGAGCGCACTTGAATGCGCCACTCGACTTCCTTACACGAGGAAGTGACGCTTCCTCGGATTGACGAAGAAGTGACGCCTCCGTTGTGAGCATACATGCTCAATAAAGATTTTTTTTTTTAAAGAAAGAGCTTCCATTGTGAACAGACGTGTTCAAAGATTTTTTTTAAAAAAAGAGCGTCCATTGTGAGCAGATGTGTTCAAAGATTTTAAAAAAAGAGCATCCGTTGTGCGTCCATTGCACGTGGCAGACGTGTTTGTTGAGATCGACACAAATTGGACTGTTAGTTCTGCATGGCACCAAAGAAAGCAAGTGGAAGTAGTAAAGCTGCTGAGAAAAGAAGAAAATTGTGCACAAAACTATTGAATTTAAGAAAGATTTGATAGTAAAATATGAATCAGGTGTGCGTGTGTCTCTGTTGGCTCAGGAGCTCGGCATGCCGAAATCAGCAGAATCCGAAAAAAGAAAGACCATCATAAAGTCAGTGATGTGGCTGAAGGATCTCATGTGTTTAGTGAACAAAGACCATAAATATTAGAGGAAGTGGAGAAATGTTTGCTTATTTTCATAAATGAGAAACAGCTAGCAGGGGACAGTCTTAGCCTAGAAACGATTTGTGGCAAAACAAGACAACTGTATAGAGATTTGATGAACAAATAAATACATAAATAAATAAAAATGATCCTAGCATTGCTCCTGAAGAGTTTGATTTTAAAGAAAGCAGAGGATGGTTCAAAAAGTTGAGGAAAAGAAGTGATTTGTCATGGGGAGTGGCTGATTTGTCAGACAGTTCCGACAAGGAAACTGCCGAAAAGTTTAAAGTTGAGTTTGAAAATCTCATCAAGGCCGAGGAATGTCTTCCCCAGAAAACTTTTAATATGTGTTAGAGGAATCTATAAGCTAAATTGTATCATGTTTAAAGTTTCATTTAATCTGGGCACATCTAAACGTTTGGGTGCATATCCAGCACCCCCAAATGCCTACACACAAAGGCGCCGGCCATCTGGCCGGCGGGCTGTTAAAGTCCACACTAACACGGGGGCAGTGTTTTTCTTGCATTTTGCATATGTTGCAATAAAATGTGGAACTCGCGGAGACGGGACTTGGAGTGTCATCGCGCAGCAACAACCGTCGTTCGCTCTCAGAGGTCCACTTCCGCCGATATTGAAGACAATTTCCATGTGTGCCGAGTCGTTTCTTTAACTTTGTCCGAGAAAATCTCTGACAATATGGACGAGACTGGACTTGTGTGGATAAAGCGGTTCAAAAAATGGATGGAGGGATGTTACCTCGTACAGTAGTGTAGGGTTGCAGACAGAGATCCATAGTTACAGCCACTACTTTAGGGTTTAAATTCAAGGTGTAAAAGAATGCAATCTACAATTGTCATGATGAGAGAGAGAGAGAGAGAGAGAGAGAGAGAGAGAGAAAGAGAGAAAGAGAGAAAGAGCGAGAGAGAGAGATGTTAATTATGTTACAATGTCAATGTTTATGTTAAAATTGGTAAAAATAAAACATACAAAATGTTTGTAGTTTGTTGTTACCTGCTCTCTTATTTACACGTGTATACAGTTTATGCTGTAAAATGCTTTAAAAAAGTTATTTTCTAGACTTGAAATGGATTATAATTTTTTACATTGATTCTCATGGGAAACATGGTTTCGGTTTTCGAACAGCCTTCTGGAACGGATTATGGTCGAAAACCGAGGTTTGACTGTAATTGTCATTATTGTTTTTTTGTTTTTGTTTTTTTTGACAATGACAATTTTGTAATCATTGAGTGTAATAATCGTAATTGTAATTGAATTTACTGTGTATATTAGGCTCTTCACCTTTCTCACTTGAGTACCAGAAATTTATCAGCACACACACTATGGTGGTTGTGACACCACACACAGGATGTCAAGAGACATTTAGGCTGAATTTACACCAGGAAAGTAATGTTTTTCCACTTAATTCGTCCGTACCAAAGGAGGACATCTTTTTTTGGGGGTCTGGTGCGTTTCATATTCACTATGTATTTATTTTTCGCAAGTGAACTATATTCCGTAAACACTTCTATATGTGCCACAATCTGTGCTCCGATTGGGTGGAAATGACAAGGGTAGCATGTAAAGCACAAACCCTGAAATAAAGGAAAACATGCAATTCCTACACGCTGTATTTTTGAAATATGCATTTGGGCAGTTATTTGAGCTGTAAAATAATTTTGAGGGTCAAGAGCAGTTCATTCAATGCAGTTTTAGCAGCGCTGTTTCAAAATTGTGGAACAGCGTCAGTGAATGCGTACAGTAACCCGCATGAGCGTGTGCCGTTTGCTCTGACCCAACAACATACTCGCAGCGGTGTGGGGAAACAAGAGACCGAGGATCAGGTATGATCAACATTCATGACGGGCAAGCATTCCCAGGATGCTGGACTACGGTGGCTTGTTAAGTCCAAAAAAGTCGTTTGTATCCTGTATTTGGGTCAAACCAAACAACCACATGGAGTCTGCTTGTCAGCGCATCGAAACCACCTCAAAAAGTGGGTGTTGGTCCAGCTCTTTGAATTTGTTTGTGTGTATTCACAACAGCATAAAAGGTCCAGACCAGCGTGGAAAACGAACCCTCGTCTGTTTAAATTGCACAGAACAGTGCAAGTGTGAATGCACGCTTAGCTTTCAGATGCTGGACGCACCGGAGCTATTTGCATGTTTCTAACAATGTCAAATGAGAGGTTGCAGTGAACTACCGTACCTTGTGGAGGATGAGTGGGCATTCCAGACCACATTTGCAGGTTCCATCTGTTAGAAGGTAGTTCTTCACCTGATCTAAACTGGAGAGCACCGAGCCACTGGGACTGCGCACAGAAAAAAAACAAAAACATGTAAGTCATATTCACAACATACCATTCAAGATGCTGGTTCAGAAGGTTTAAGAAAATCATTCAAATTGTTTGCAATCAAAGTTTCCTACAAGACTTGACTGAAAAAAAAGCACGAAAAATGGGCACTCGCATTAACACCCTATCTTGTGTTACATGAGCGTATTTGGATATGAAATTTTGAATAGAGCAATCAGACAGTTTAACTCAAACAAGTTGGGCAGTGTTTCTTTTCTAAACCTTTCATCCGCAATGTCAAATCCCAGGACCGAATACATGCATGTGCATAGTGAGAGTTTTAGGCCATAGACAAAGACTCAGACAGGATTCTTTCAAACACTAAAAATAAACGTGACATCGGCCAACTGTTTAGCTCAATGTGATGAGCATACAGTGTGTGTTCAAGAAGACGGGAGGCCTGCGACACAATTCTGCACCATCAGTGCCAGCTGAGTGAATTATGACTCGAACTTCAAGTTCCAAATAGTCAACTACCCCCCAAAAAACATGGATGCAGAATACAGGACGCAACAAGGAAAATAAATAACCTTACTGAAAGGGTTAGACTTGAATGTACCTTCCTAAGGCCCTTCTTTATTTGCACAAGGCTTTACTAGATACTAGTCATAATTAATGACACTAATAATATATTTTAGAATACACACCGAGCGGCCACCGAATTGGTACAAGATCGCTGCTCTGTCTAATATTTTGCTTATCTAAGTTAGTTACATAACAATAAAAAAAAGTACTAACAGTTTCTCTTTTCAAGTCCATGTTTTTTTGTGAGGAGTAAAGTGAAAAAGAAAAGAAGAAAAGAAACGCCTTGGAGCTAATGATTAATTGAAGTACAGTGTCTACTAGAGTGGAGGCCATTCATTGTGGAAAAGCGATTTAGAGGGCTTCCCACCTGTGGATCGAAGGCATCTAGTTACATGTCTTTAAAAGGAACCCAGACGAGCTTGTCTTCTGTACAACATGAGTATAGAATTGGAGCTACTGTACATCCAACTTGGCCTCAATGCCTTGTTTTGTCACTCACTGTTGACAATGTTGAAAGAAAACAGAGTGGTCTGGTCCGTCAGTAGAAATGAATACATGCCATTACATTTTCAAAAAAATAACACAAGTAGGAAAAAAAAAGGAAAACATTGTCAGATGGAATGAAATTAAATACACAGCTTGCCTTCTGGCTCTACTTTTGTCGCTCCATCTAGACATTAGGTCTGTGTTGCACCCAGTAACTATTTAGGGGATTTTATTTGAGAAGACAAACCACAGTGATGACTGCGGATCGAAAACTAGCTGCCATATTTTTAACTTGTAACATTTGCCAAATCTTCACGGTTTAGACCGTTTCCCCATGACATTCACCCAAACTTCCAGGTGATAAAAGACGGATGGAGCGGTTTCGGATCCCACCAAAACAAAAACAACACTTATCTGCCATTTGGCAGGCAGCGTGATTGAGTAACCAGGATAAATGGATTGAATGATGGCCATCTCCACCAACATAGTTTGAATCTGTGTCGTCAGTTGAAAAAAAAGATGTTATGTGTTGTAAATTGTTTGACGGAAGACAGAACTGTATTTAAATACAAACAGGTATGTGTTTATTTAAAAACATGGTGGATATTCAGACATAGTTAAGATGATTATTGAAGGACAGAATAAAATTGTCTTTTGTTGATCGGACTAATGGTACAAAGGTGTTCTTTTGACGTTGAAATGATTGGCGAGCTGTAGAGCTGACATTAGCTAGCAGTCTATACGTTATGTTTTGCTGAATTACACGAAAGCTGCGTCCTCCAAAGGCCCAATTTGGCAGTCACATGACATAACATCTAGTGCGCCTCGACCGGACGCAGTTGTTCAAATTCACGTGGCCTTCGTCTCAAGCCTTCAAATGTGGCCTTCGTTTCCATGGAGATGGGCCATGAGCGATGGCTGCTTTCAAACACACTTTTGTAGCTTACATTGCTCCGCTCTTCTTCTTGGCTGACTCGTTTGTGAACGCCAATAGCATGGCAGTATGTGCTGTGAAGTCGCTCCCCCGCCTGACGCTGGCTGCTGATTGGTCATTCATGAAGATTCACAAGTGAGTGACAGACGCTGCATTTCCGTTTCTATTCCCAGCGGATACACGCATGGCTGAGCTCGAATTAACTGAAGGGCTGTCCAAAATCACCACCTGTTTGTGCGAAGGGCCCTTCGGAGGGTGCAGCCTACAAACACCATCCCTGATTACAAATATTATGAAACGGTCTCCATTGTGAACGCTTGGCAAGGCCAGGACGAGGTCATATCAAACAAATGAGTGGCTAGAACAAAAGTACTATTTACTATTGGATGCCATTGTAATCGGACAGACTCCAGATTTATATACTCATATCATCATGAGTATATAGTGTAAATCCCGATTTATATACTCATAATAATGAGTATATAAATCCCGATTTATATACCAAGGAATATACATCTACTCATGATATTCCTTCAAATGTATAAAGGATTAAAAACTGTCATTGGAACACCACATTCATAATGTTGATCATGTTATACCATAGAAGGAAACTTCCTCTTGAATACGCTGCTCCTACCTGACATATAGGATGCCGCCATGCTCCCCCCTCTTGCGCTGCCAGCCAATGGGGACTTGGACAGCGACGGCCTGCTTCTCATCACCCGCCTCACACTCCTTTCCGCCATTCATTGCTCAACTGGATTTGCGCTCACACCTCAGAGGTACTTCTGTCAGACATCCACCACAGTCTCTGCAACGCACACCATCTTTGTCTTCCGATAGTCAGCAGGGTGGCTACAGTAGAGGACTCTTGAAGGTGGCCTGGGCTGGGGGGGGTGGGGGTGTCGATGGTCAGGTAGGTTGACCCTACCCTTTTAGCTGCTTCATGGTTGCAGTGTTGATTGCCACAGAGACCTCCATCATTACTGCTTCTTGTGGTTCAGAGCCATCCCACTGAGAAAGATGATCAGGAATGGGTGCGCTCTACACGGCCACCCCACACACACGCGCACCTTCACCTTAACTTTTGGGTACCATCTGTCCTTTGTGTCAGATGAACAAGCAGGGCGAGTTCAACATGTTGCTTCCCAGAGGCAGTTGGGTAGTGGTACTCCCACGGTTCCTGTATGGGCCGAACAAGTGTACATCAATTAGACAACGTGTAAAATGTAACATGTTAAATCGATTGATTTTATATGTTGGGGGGGTCATGAAATGTGCATGAAATGTTGTCAGCCTGCTATACCAAGCTGCTTGTTTGAGTCTGTGAGTGACAAAGCATCCCTGCAACCGCTGGTGCTGCTGACTCATAACTGGAGCAGCTGTCTGACAGCAAAAACAGCAATACAACTACAGAAGAGGAGAAGGGGGTTACACCTTGTGCTTGTAAGAAATGCAGCACTAAGCGTGGCAGCAGCCGATCAGAGGAAGCACTACTAAGTTCAAAATATCAATTAGAACTTTTAATGAAGAAAACGCAATCAAAATGGTTTTGTTGTAAATCATGTCAGAGAAAATACGCTCACTCAACAACTCTTTGAATTGTACTCTTAAAGATTGGAATATTATGGCCTATAGTAGCTGGCCCAAGGGGTGTCACCAGGGAGTCAAATACAAATGAGCAAGGAATGGTCTTCGCCTCAAGGAACCGTTTATTTAATTGTGCTGTAAAGTTCAGGGGTCACACTGGTTTCTTTTAACATGACATTTAATTGTTATAAAATGGCCGATGTATATTCAACATTATCACAAAAAACACCCTGAATGGAGGAAGGACCTAAGGAAAGATATTGTTAACATGCAGTAAGTCTATGTGAGTTAAACTTGAATGTACCTTCCTAGCATAACGTTCAATAAACTACTGTCAAACTTGTGACTAGTTTATTATGATGCTGACCAGAATGGCCACGGCTACAACGTGACAATGTTGCAAGATGCACGCAATTTGTTGAAAATTGGTGCTATGAAGTGAGGAAGATCAAAATTTAAAAAAAATCATGATAAAAGTTAGCCGTTGGGCAGTTTTTGCAGATAATACTGTGTAGTCAAACAAGGAAGGGGGTCCACCGTTGGCTAATGGATAAAACATTAAGTAGCACTGATGCCTCATATGCAACAATATACAGTTACATGTCCTAATTTTAGTTTTAACACAGTAAAATCTTAAAATCTCATGAAATTATAAGTACTGTTCCAAGTTGGCTGGTTAAGACCATAAATGCACAGCTGTGAACCTTCTGTATCATGATGTGATTTAGTCATAATAATGCAAAATTTTAACGAACAGTTTCTTGTCGTTTTCAGCAAATTATCGCCAACTCGGCTGACAAAATTAAATACAAACTAACATTACTTTGTGCAGAGCGAGCAGCTGAGATAAACAGCATTTAAACATAATAGTCACAGTCAGTAAGCATGGTACGGCGGCCCGGTAGTCCAATGGTTAGCACGTCGGCTTCACAGTGCAGAGGTACCGGGTTCGATTCCAGCTCCGGCCTCCCTGTGTGGAGTTTGCATGTTCTCCCCGGGCCTGCGTGGGTTTTCTCCGGGTGCTCCGGTTTCCTCCCACATTCCAAAAACATGCGTGGCAGGCTGATTGAACAGTCTAAATTGTCCCTAGGTGTGAGTGTGAGTGCGAATGGTTGTTCGTTTCTGTGTGCCCTGCGATTGGCTGGCAACCGATTGAGGGTGTCCCCCGCCTACTGCCCGAAGACAGCTGGGATAGGCTCCAGAACCCCCCGCGACCCTAGTGAGGATCAAGCGGCTCGGAAGATGAATGAATGAATGAATCATAGTTTAATCATAGTAAGCATGGTTGGCTATGGTGTTTTGAAATTAATGATTTTAACTAAATAAAAATGATTGGTTATCTTTAAAAATAAGAAAAACAAATTGATTCATTATTGACTGAACTGTCTTATTCTGTATTATGTATTCATTTCATTATTGCTTTTGATTTTCTATGTATCTAGTTATTTGATGGTATTTTCAGGACAATGCCGATTACTAAAATATTAAATATTTGCAGCCCTACCTAAAGATGCAATTCTCTATAGACACTTTTCGTCATGGACAATTAGAAACTTAACCACTTTTTCCTATGTGGGGCCTCTGTGGACCAGGTTAAGCAAGCGCCGTCATTTATGGACGCTGAGTAGTATAATGTTGTCAGTGAGTTGCTCATTATACTGTCAAGTCGTCTCAGCAAGCCAAGTGATGAGGCGAGCATCGCAGTACAAAGCTCAGTTTAGGTACGACAAAGGGAGGCTCGGGCTATCTAACGTTTGGCATGAAACACGAGAAGTGTAGCTGTAGTGATCAACTGTCCGACGGCAGGTTGAACGACGCCAAAATGTATTTCGTTGACCAACAATTCTGACCAAAAGGTTTCCACTTAGCCATTTAGCATTAGCCAGCCAGGTGTTGCCTAGAACATCATCTGCAAAGTTTGTGATTCTCGGAATTGCCTCGGAGTACAATGATCAGTTCAGTCCACTACCCGCACCGGAGGAAAAAGTGACGGTGTCAACAAAACACGAGCAGGCTCGTCTCCGATGCAGTGGTCACTCTTCGGCTAGCTGGGGGTTAGCATGCCAAGCGTCAGCTGTCTAGCTACGGTTAGCCAGCAACAACTCGCTGAAACCCAAACGCACCGTGGCCAAATTGGACAAGGTCCACCAGGCTTACGTTCGGCGAGCCGTCGGGGGTGGAGCTGAGAGACGCGTATGTCATATTCTGAGGTGAAAATGTCGAAGTGAAGCGTAGACTGACCCGCGACGGCTTTCGAGCCGAGGGACCAACGTAAGGCCACGGCTAGGCCCGACGAGCTGCCATTAGCTAGCCGTGCAAAGCCTTTGCGTCTGCAGACACACAAGAGACGCTTTCAGCTACAACGTTCTTGCCCTCGTCAAATCGACACGTTACACTCCGTTCTTACCCGAGTACGACGGTGCATGCACATTGGCCAAAGAAGAGCGAATAGTCCAAGCGAGGGTTCGTTCTGGTCTTAAGGGGGGAGTAAAGGAAACCTACCCATTCGTTCTGTTCTATCTGCCTTTGCTGGTTCTCCTACACTGGGATCTTGGAAATGATGGAGAGCGTCTCTGCGCATGCGTGCTGGCGACAGAACAGAAGCGATGATTCCCAAAAGACCCAACACGCTCAGTTATCTGACGACCATCAATACCCTTCCTAAAAATAAATAAATATACTAATATTTAAAAAAAAATCTAACAGTGATTAAAGTGATGGGGATAAATGTTTAATCATAATAATAATGTTCATAAATACATTAACAAATATTTAAAACGACTGCTTCTAATAGTAATTATCATACTAGGACACATGTTTCATAACAACGAAATAACAATGTTCATAAATATAGACAATAAATATTACAGTAGTAGCGATCTGTGGCCCAGTGGTTAGCGCGTTGACCTCACAGTGCAGAGGTCGTGCGCTCGTTCCCAGCTGCGGCCTTCCTGTGTGGAGTTTGCATGTTCTCCCCGGGCCTGCGTGGGTTTTCTCCGGGTACTCCGGTTTCCTCCCACATTCCAAAAACATGCATCGCAGGCTGATTGAACACAAAATTTTCCCTAGGTGTGAGTGTGAGTGTGGATGGTTGTTCGTCTGTGTGTGCCCTGCGATTGTCTGCCAACCGGTTCAGGGTGTCCCTCGCCTACTGCTTGAAGACAGCTGGGATAGGCTCCAGCACCCTCCGCGACCCTTCTGCGGATAAAGCGGTTCAGAAAACGGATGCATGAATGTCACACATGTCTGTTGTTAACATACTTGCACGTTCATGTTGCAATACAGTAGTTGTTTCACTGTTTTCATTAAAAAAAGGATGTTTACACTTTAATGCTTTTGTTCTGTTGATGTTTGGTGTGGACTGTCAACCTATGCAGTTTTTTAAATGTCCCGTATCTTGTGCTGACACGGCCCACCTGTCAAATTTTAGAAATCCATGTGGCCCCCAAGCCAAAAAGTTTGCCCACCCCTGCCCTAACCCTAACCACGAACCCCTAACCCTAAATCCTAAACCCTAACCCCACCCCAACCCCAACCCTAACCACTAACCCTAACTCCTAACCCTAAACCCCAACCACCCTAACCCTAAACCCTAATCCCGAACCCCAACCACCCTAACCCTAAATCTAACCCTTTAACCTCAGCCTAACCTAACCATTGGCGTTAGGGGTTGGGAATAGGGTTTTAGGTACATGGGTTCGGAGTTTAGGTTCAATAGTTAGGGTTTAGTTAGGGATCAGGGTTGGAGTTCCGAGTTTAAAGTTGGGTTAAGGGTTAGAGCTTCAGGGTTACGGGGGTTTAGGGTAGGGGATTCAGTGGTTAGGGTTTAGGTTAGAGCAGGAGTGCCCATTACATCGTTCAGGATCGACCGGTAGCTCGCGGACTGTAACAACTGCTAATGTGTATGGAGTATGGTTGACTTTTAAGATTAGGGTTACGATTTCAGATTTGTACTAATTTTTGGTCCATTGTGGCGGCAAGCGGGCTGTATTTATATCTGCACAATTTATTACGGCCAACAGGTAACACAGCAAATCACACAGCTAATCACAAAAAATCTTGGTGTTCTTTCTTCTGGCTCAGATTCAAATACATTTTGTATTTTTTTTTTGTGTGTGTGTTGTCTTTAATGTCTGCTCTTTTTCTGTGTAACTGTGAATTTTGCTGTTTGTGCCAACAAATTTCCCTCCTGGGATGGAAAGAGTAATCAGGGGTCACCAACATGATGCCCATGGGCACCAGATAGCCCACAAGGGCCACATGAGTAGCCCGTGGGCCTGTTCTAAAAATAGCTCACCAGTGATGACACTTTGTGAATGTTGTAAAAGTGAACATTTCAAAAGGTGAATACTGGCAGAGATTGATAAAAAATCAAATAAAGCACTGCAAAGCAATCTGTTTCTTAATTATTAAGAGAAATATTTATTTTATTATGAATAACATTATTGATAGTATTTAGTGTGCATTTATTTCAGAAGTGTTTGTCAGTTGAACTGGTAATGCTCCTGCACATTAATCTTTACCCAAGAAGGAGCATTAAAGTTTCAAAAAGGTTGGTGACCCCGGTTCGAGTACGGTTAATTTACGCCATCGTGTGGACATGATGGAGAAACACGGGCGCTGTTGGTTTCTTCCCCCATTCTAATCGAAAGCGTTTATTCACAACCCTCTCGTGGGTACTAGATGTGGCCCGAAGAAACGTGCCAAAAGAACAAAATTACCAATTATTTTGTGATATTCCTGAGAAATGCTGCTCATATATACTTTATATATTTTAAAAATGCTTATGGTACAATTTTGACATTTGTGATATTACTGTACATGTTTATGTGGGCGGGAAGATGTCAGAGGGATTCGTAGCCAATCAGCGACGACCACAGCGGAACTGCAGTAAAAAGGCGGAAGTACATAGACGTTTTATCCCGCGAAGGTTTGTTTTCCGATTTTGCGATATTTGGGTATGGTTGGATTCAGAAGTAATTTTAACAACGTGAATGTATCAACATCGTGCAAGTAAATTTAGTTTGGATAAACATGTTTGCGATCCAGCCCAAAATACGTTTTTCAAAAAGGTGCTTGTTCATAATTTTTAACTGGCGTCATTAAACATCTGTCAATCTATGTCGGATTATGGTCAAAGCAATTCATGTATAATCGACCATCGACCTGGTTCACTTCTCGAGACAAAGTGGTTTTGCGTGAACTTCTGTGATCAAATCGCAATTAATTGCAACTGAACAACGAGAACTGGTGGGAAGTAACGAAATTCCTGGTCGCTGTGTTAGATGTTAAAGATACATATGCACTTGAATATTTCAATAGTTCACGCGTGTGTCTGTCAGGGTGTATTTGGACTATCTCATTGCATGCGAGTTTCTGTTAATCTGTCTTTCTCATCCTCAAAATGCACGCCTTTTCTCTTGTCTATTAAATAATTATTCCCTTGATATAGTTTTTCTAGAGTCGTGTGATCATGATTAAACGAAAGGCCAAAGGTGCTTCGAAGCCAATCGGAGAATGTATCTCACAGGTCTGCTGACTTTCTTTCGAGTAAGGTATCTCATTTATAACAAGAGTGACTGACACTCCTCAACATGTGTTTGCAATATCAGCTTCAGAAGTGTCTGAGGGAGCGACTTTGCCACAATCGGATCCCCAGCCGGCTTGAGGCATCAGAGGCCCAACACAAGTACATTTCAACTTTCTCTCTCTTTCTGGAGTGTTGTTGGTCGCATCTCCCTGAATTCATGTTTTCATTTCAGGCACTTACTGGGCTTGCTCCAGCGAACTGCCAACAACGGGGAAAGTAACTCTGTGCTCATCATCGGTCCCAGGGGATCAGGGAAAACTGCGGTGAGATCACATAGGAACTGCTCACATGCTTCTTTCATCTCAACGTGGTGCAGTCTCGAGCACTGGTGGTGTGCTTTTTGTATGCAGCTCCTCAAGTGTGTGTTAAGAGATCTGCTACAGGAAAAGGAAGTGCAGAAAAACCTCCTGCAGGTCCATCTCAACGGTGGGTCACTGGTTCACTCTTCTTTGCTGCAGTCCAAGTTTAACACATCTTTTGTCTTTTTGCGCAGGCCTCTTGCAGACTGATGACCGAATAGCCCTAAAAGAAATAACACGCCAACTCAACCTGGAAAATGTTGTTGGCGACAAAGTGTTTGTGAGTGTCAGCTCAATTCAGTGAAAAAGTGAATGCAATTTAACAATGTAATATTCTTTTGAGATTATTTACTTACTCAAGACTACTCTCTGTTGAGGTTTTTTTTAATGTGAGAATGCTACAGCCATCACACACATATTTACAATTTCGCAACAAAAGTGAATACACCACTCACATTAATGTTAATATTTTTTTCGACGGTATCTTTTCATGGGGCAATATTGAAGAAATGACACTTTGCTACAATGTGAAGTCATCATTGTAGCGCTGATTCAACTGTAAGCTTAATTAGCTTAAAATAACTCGGCACAAATTAATGTCTGAGCCGCGAGGCAACAAAAGTGAGCATACCACTAATTGAAAATGTAAAATATTTGCACTTTTGCTGGCTACTGACTTTCTTCCAGGAAGAAACTAAATTATACATTTATTTTGTAACTGTAGACTGTACTATGTACAGGCAATAATTACTTCCGCCCTCTGCTGCTTGATGCCGAATCACCACACAAATATCACGGTGGCAAAAGATGTCATGTTCTCTACCACCGTGGTTTGAATGTATAATTGTCAGTTTAAAAAATATGTTGAAATTCAGATATATTTAACATGATCATTGTGGGAATTTGAGAAAATACCTTTCACACACCCGATGATGGAGGTTTGCTTCCCAGTCTTTCCCTTGAGAAATTGGTGGCTCTTGTTTGAGGACATTCTGAAATGCTCCGTGGTTCCACTGTGTGCTGCATGGATGGTGACGTGAATGTGATTGGTTTCAGGGGAGCTTTGCAGAGAACTTAGTCTTCTTGCTAGAGGCGCTGAAGAAAGGTCAGATCAAAACACGCAGATAAAACTCTGGCATTGTTTTCCCCTTTGCTGGTTTGACACGAGTTTGTGCTTAGGCGACCGCAGCACCACGCGACCAGTCTTGTTCGTCTTGGATGAGTTTGACCTGTTCGCTCACCACAAGAACCAAACTCTGCTTTACAACTTGTTGGATGTGTCTCAGTCGGCCCAGGCGCCGGTTGCTGTGGTCGGTCTCACCTGCAGGCTGGTCAGTTATCCTCCGGTCAAGTTCACATCATTATTTGAACTTGATTGTGTCTTTATTGTTTCTGATTCAGACATCTGGCAAAGTTGATCTAAAAATGTGGATGTTCATGAGTCATTCCATTAAATCAGCGCCATTTACAGTAGGTTCCCACTGAATGTTTAATCAGTGGAGGTTTTTGCGCTGGTTGTCAGGATGTCCTCGAGTTGCTGGAGAAGCGGGTGAAATCGCGGTTTTCCCATCGTCAGATCCACCTGCTGAGCTCTCTGACCTTCGCTCAATACCTGGAGCGAGTCGCATCCCAGCTCAGCCTGCCCGACGACTTCCCCGACAGGGAATTCGCGCTTGACTGGAACAGCAGCGTGCGGGTAAGGCAAACAAACGTTGGCGCCGTCAAACAGCACTAGAGTCTTATAACTGTTTGTTCTCATATTTTATCACCAGAGATTTTGTGAAGACAAATCAGTGGAGGGGATTTTACAGAGGCATTTTAACTCCAGTAAAGACTTCCGCTCTTTGCACATGCTACTGGTGAGGGAATCATCACTCAAGCTAGAAAACCTTTGCCATTTGTTTCTCCAAAATGAATGAGTGAATATTGACTCTGTCACAAAGTTGAACCCAATTTTTATTTTCCCTTCCAGATGTTGTGTTTAAGTCGCATCTCTACCGTAAATCCAACCATCAAACCTGCCGACATACTGGAAGCCAGCAGACTGTGTTTCAGCGATGCAAAGTCCAATATGCTTCATGGTAAATAAAACATGACAGAACGGCATCATTCAGGGATGGAGTTGGATGGTTGGACCCTTCAGTTCACATCGGCTACTGCATATCCTGCTTTCGTTCAGGTCTGTCGATCCTCGAGCTGTGCCTGGTCATCGCCATGAAGCACCTCAATGACGTCTACGAAGGAGAGCCGTTCAACTTCCAGATGGTTCACAACGGTACGGGCGATTAACATGCCAACGGACATGATCAGTTTGCTTCTTTTTTGACACGTTTTCGTTTTCAGAATTTAAGAAGTTCCTCCAGAGAAAGTCCAGTTCCGTGTATAACTTTGAACAGCCTGTTGTCATGAAGGTGGCTGCAAACACTCAAGCTCATTTAACCTGCAGGCATTGTCACCAGCGGCTTCTGTTGCTTCCCGCAGGCCTTTGAGCATCTGCAGCAGCTGGAGTTGATCCGACCTGTTGACGGCTCTTCCGCCAAAACGCAGCACGAATACCAGTTGATGAACCTGGCGCTGGACAGCAGTCAAATCGTAGAGGCCCTGCACAAGTATCCTCAATGCCCCACAGATATCAAACAGTGGGGCATGTCTGCCTTCGGTTAGGGTTCAAATCCTCACCATGTAAGAGAGAATGTGTCATTTTATTGTACTGTTGTCGTTCTGAAAGAATAAAGCTAATCTTTTGATGACAGTCTGAGGTTTTAATGTAAGGGGCATTGCTGAATGACGCTCACCCACACTCGTTAAATAATCCATGCCAAAATGCAGCAACATTCTTTTACAAGTAAGTGTAATTCTTAAACCTTTTTTAACAGAAAATACCTCCTCAGGTTGTGTCAATGTACCTTGAGTATTTGAATGTCGCATACCGAATCTGTATTTTTGGCTCTGCAGAAAGAGATGTGAAGTGTCACAAAACTTAAACGTGTGTGCATGTAGGGAAAGAAAAGCCAAGTGTCAATTCTCACAATCTAGAAACATTTATTTACATCACGTGGATCACTTAAACGGATTAAAAACCTCCACCGGCTAACACCAGTTACAGCGCTGATCACAGATCAGGTTAGTCTTTTCCGGGATGAGTCCAGAGATGCTGATGGCTTTCATCTCTTTTGTCACCGACATGAAAATACACACATATTCCATCGTGTATCTATCTACGAAGACCAGTGACCCAAAAGGAAAAGAACCTTCCTTATGTGTTCTCCCCAAGAGAAGCTGTATGTCTTTGATCAACGCTGCATTTTAGAGAACCTCGAGAATAGTGGGGTCAGAAACTTGTAGTGTTTTTTGTTTTTTAAAAGAAACTTCTGACCTTGCAACCAAACGATCACAGTCTTGGTAATGAGGTCATTGGAGATCAACGCTTCCTCTTGAATTAACAACAGCAGGGACAAGAAGGAAGTTGAGGCGGTGGAATGGAACACCAGGAGCAAATGATTTCATGATCACATCGAGAGTATTGCAAATGTCAGGGGAACTGCTCGGGTTCCCTGAGCAACACCACTTTAAGTGCTTTCTGGGGAAAATCTGCAAAATACTCCAATGAGCCTCTAGCTTACACAAAGCTCAATTGTGGTGGACAGTTGAAACCAAAACACAAGAAATACAAATGAATGTTCTGTATACGAAACACAAATTTTTCACACACACACTTATAAAGATTCAGCTCATAGTATATACTTGATTTAATACGTTCACATGTCTGTACAGGTCCTCGGCTGTTTCCAATAGAAGGGCAACAAGACACAAATGATTCACTGGTATTCAGAAGCACAGAAATGCCGCTGGCCTGGAGGAAGTCGGGATCGAAAGGGTAAAGCTTCGCGCTGGGAAAATCCATTCATACACCTTTAAATATTCCTCGAACACAGACAACAGCGGAGCCACCAGTCAAGACGATTTTCCAAGATTGTCTCCCATGACCTCATTTGGAAACACATTAAGTGCGTCATAAAGACAACTGAAGTGCTTCTTTCTGTGGTTTGAACGAATGAGCCACCTGCTGATTTGGGTTTCGTCAGGAGGCGTATGGATGAACCTGTAACAGTTGGACTGTTTTCCACCAAAACAGCACAATCACAGGATGGTCAGCTGAAAGCGGAGCCCGACTTAGATGCACGGGCCACGTCTGATCTGTCAAAGTACACCAAACCAGAGTCCAGGAGTCTGGACAACATTCATTTGCGGTCTTTGTACGGAGACGAAAGAGTCAGGAGTAGTTTGCATCTTTTCTTAAAGAATGAACTTAAGTCCTTCCTGAATTACAAGTGAGGATACCCCAACCCACTTCCCCCAAAACGACAAGCTGAACTCATGCCAACTCTTAGTGGTTTGAGTTGCAGCTGAGTTTCGAGCCCCATAACTTCAGGTCTACTTTTAAAAAATAAATACCACATGTCAATATGCAAGGATTAAAATCAAAATTAAATGCTACTACAAGTTATTTGTGTGTGTACTGAAAGTCACTCTTGCAGCTCAAGTGTTGCGTGGTTTGCGGCACTGGTTGCATATAACTAGCCAGAACATAGAAAAGCATAGTAGTACTGAATCCCTGAATGGCGTTTTGGGACTGTTTCACTGATGCAGTTTGAAGTCACTGAACAGTCAGACGCTGTTGACAAGATGTGGGTTTAACTACACATTGCAGATCATTTTCCTTTTCAAATGGGAATTTGAATAGCGGGAACGATTTGAAATTGCAATGGCTTGATGAAAGGAGAGTTTTCAATTTGGTTTACTTGCCACACCTCCCGCAACCTGAAATCCCTGTGAGTGAGGTAGTGCCAAGCTTTGAGAGGCCAATAAACAAGGAGCCAATCAAGGGGCAGCACCAGCAGAACAAGAGAAAGGAGAACGTTGCACTGATGCAAAGATCATGCTGCGGTAACAAAGTACATTGATGGCTTTGACTTCCTTCAGGTCTACCGTGCTGCTAAAATAATGTTTTACTCCAAGCTTGGGGTCTGCTTGACTTTAACAGCAGTTCTGCATTACGACGCGAAAACAGACAACAGTCCACAGCTCCGCTCACTTTAAGAACGCCAAACAGTGTCTGCATTCACACATTTCCACAACTCATCTGCTGATTTAAAAACTGCATCATGTGGAACAAACCCAAAGCTCGAGGAGAGACTGCAGTTTTGCCGGCACCGGTGTTTGATGTCCATTAGAGCAAATGAAAAGCTTGAGGAAAAAAAAACGCTGTTGCCTCTACAACAGCGACAGATACATCCGTTTGGCCTGACATCTACAAGAGTAACGACTGTATGGTGGAAGAAATGGCACCAGGATGAAAGATGCACTCCCTCGTCTACTCTCGTTTGATGGCGGCAAATACTCGACGTGTTTGGCTTGGAAACAGTATATGACTGGCAGTTTAGTTTGGTGGGAACCCAACCTGGATTGTTACTACTGTGGTGACTTGATTTGACTATGAAAGGTGCAGCGTTAAAAGTCACAACCAGTGCGGAAGCGAGACCTGGTACAACGCCTCGGTCAGCGAGCTCACACCGTAACCTGAATTGAACAAAGAACGGCAGTCTTGTGACTTTACTGTCCAGCATTCGTGTCGAGATGAAATGAGAAGAAGCACAAGAAGTCACAACCTCACAAACGCTGTTCTGAGAATCGCGAGAGTGACGAGGATGGCTAGCAAAGATTCCTGAGGCGTATAAAGAGAGAGCGAAAACCCTTAATAGTAGTCAAATGAGATGTGTTCAATCAAATAAAGAATTGAGCTGGATCTGCTGAATACATTTCCAAAACAAGGCTGGTACCTTTGGAACCTTCCTCAAAACCACACTTGAAATCTGAAACCTCGAAGACAAACATGGGCTGATTTACTGTGGCATTCATGCTATTAAAAAAAACAAATAATAATAATTCAGACAACACTAACAATTTTCCAAATGAAAGGGGGGGGGGGGGAACAAACTTGACGGGGCTCTAAGATTTTGACCGCTTCCTTTTGCTGGAGCAATGCTAACTAATCAACTGCAAGAAAAGAAATAATCATGGCTAAACAAAGGGCAAGGTATTCAATTGACAAGCAAAGAAACGGCAACACTCGCTGATGTGCGGCCATGCCTACTGATAGTCTGCTAACTACATTACCCATGAGCACCAACAATAGTTATATCGTTTCGATGCAATGAAGCTTGTGAAAGGTGATGAGTGAGCAGTAACTATGAACAGTGAGAGGGACTAATCATGTGTGTCCATCTGAACTGAGGTATACCTGGTTGAAGGAGGTCTATGGTTTTTATCATCGTAATGCTTGAAAAATGGATCGCCCGGCCCATCCCCACCCTATCCCCGTAAAACAAGATAAAATGGATTAACAAGTCGACTGGGTTCATAATACATTATGTACAGCAGCATTACACTATAAACATTCAAAAGCCGTTGCTTATTGGCAGAATGTTAGTCGATACTTCAAAAACAAACAAACAACCAAAAAAATACACGCACAAGAAAACAGCAAAGGTATCAAGAGCCACATGCCCATATTCTTTTTTTTAATGTATTGAGAGTTTGGTGAAATTCTCCAAGGTCTTTTCTCACTGTTGAAGATCCAGTTGACCCTCTGATGTGTCGTATATAAAACCGTGATCCAGCTGTTTGTCGAGTCTCGCCGTTTCTGCACCGTCACTCGTTTGCTCTGTCATAATTAGCCTAAATGGTTCCAACGGTTCAAATCCTCAGGCACACACGTCGACATGAGGTGGAGATCATTTGATGTGGTGAGGTGGGCGCATGGTATGTCCTGAGCGCGAGTAGCGGCCGGTACTTTACAAAAACTAAACCCAACAACAAAAACGACGACCAAACCAGAATGACAAAAGCTAACGCAACCAACCAACCAGGGTCAGCTGCTCATGCCCCACATCTGATTCTGATGCTCGTCTGGTAGCGCGTTGGCTGATCATAAGCTGGACTCCTTAGGTGGGAGGTCCACGTTGGTCACCATAGTGACGACGGTGACGATCTCCTCAGGACCGATTATTGGAGCCTGTCGCTGCATTTGGCCAATGCGCTCCTCTACACAGCCAGCAGAGAGTCGTGCCTCGGCCTCGTGGTCCCAGCAGTCTTCAATAGTTTCACAGAGCATGGCTAGACCCTGAGGGATGCCAGAAGATCAACATGATTATCGCAGTGAGAAACAATTACGCTATTCGCAAGTGATGGATATTCATCTTTAATCTTTAGAGCTGAAATTAATTTGACCACACGCAAACATTTCTATGCACATGACCAACTGTTCAGTGTTGTGGTACTTTTTGGACAACTTGCTGTTCTGCAACATGGAGCAGAAGGTTAAAAAAGGAAGATCCATGAATCAATCAAAATATTTCCTAGGATGTTCAATCAGAGCAGGAGAAGCTTATACATGCTTTTATCTCCAGTAGACTTGATTATTGACATGGAGATTCATCAATTCATTATTTGTTAGATGGGCTGGCACAACTCAAGTGGTAGAATCACCCAACCCTAAATGTTACAAGTTTGCTCTTGAGCCTCTTGACAATGTCACGACATCATTGAGCAAGATCCGGAACCCTGAATTGCTCCCGATGCCGCTTCATCCACAGTTGAATGAAGACAGTGCTTTGAGCTTGCTTTGAACTGTATGACCTGTGAAAGAACATATGTGTGTCGTCTGCGTTTTATGATGTCAAAATGTGATCATGATGATGAAGATGACTGTCAATTCCATCGATTTATTTGTGAATCAAACATCTGTCTTGAATTTTGCCATTACACTTCTTGTTTGAGAAAAGCAAGTGAAAAAAAAAACAATATTAAAACATTGAACAGTGGGATGTGGATTTACAAGTCTAGAGATGGCCAAATTCAGGCCACCTGTAAAGGTAATAGTTCATTTTTTATTCATCCTGAAATTTCAGGCAAAAAAAAGCTCAACATCTCAAGATTTGTATTAGAAGTGCATTTTGAAAATAGAGCTACAATTTAAAGGGGAGGGGGAAAAACAGGGCGCACCGTGTGTTTCTGCCAGCAGTCTCGAAGGCAGGGACGCAACTTCTTATGCACAACCACCTCCTGCATGTCCTCCAGAGACGGATGTTGACCCACCTCTTCCTCAAAGGGCAGCATGTACTCGTCTACTGGGCCTGGTGGCACACGACTCCCTGATTAACGTTGTCATTACGATATTATCACATGATCCAGCAACGGCCAATCAGCAAAGCGGCTCACCATCTGCAGCAGTGCATCGTGAAGAGAGTTCCCACAGGACAAGACCGAAGGCGTACATGTCAATGCGCAGAAAGGAGTCACGCTGGAAGTTAATGGCTCCCTCAAGGACCTCTGGAGCCATGTAACGCCGCGTTCCCACCTTTATGACCAAAGGAAACACATTTAGAAGGTCAAAAGCACATTACAGATTGCACAATATAATACAATACATGCTGATTTACATAGCGCTTTCAGAACAGCAGCAGCTGTAACAAAGCGCTGAACAAAAGAGTTAACAAAGTAAAATAATAAACACAACACATGACATAAAACACCGACAGTCTACACAAGGCAGGTCTCTGAGCATACTTGGCCATGTGTGTCTCCTGCTGATTTTCCAGCTTCGAATTTAAGCGCAAGACCAAAGTCAGCGATGCAAGCTGTAAGGTTGTTCTTCAGAAGCACGTTCTTGCTCTTGATGTCCCTGAAACAGAACCTCGGAGGTTTAGGATGACAGGAAGCACCAAACAACAACATCTCTCCAATCTTCTTTTCATTTTCAGTTGTAATTAAAAAAAAAGGTGATTATTTTATTAGGTTTTTAATATTATTAAAATGATTAAATTATTAAAATGATTAAAAAGACTTTTAAAAACGGAATTAATATTTAACTGGTTGTGTTTAGGCAACCTGGGCGACTGAGACATAAACACAAAGTTCCTGCGTGCCATTGCACGGCTGAAAGGAGAATGGAAGTCACGGTGGTATAAAAAGTGATTTTCCAGAAGTCAACATGTCAACATTCATCTGTGTCTTCCGTGTGTCCATTCAAAAAACACAAAATAATCAATTTGTCATTTTCTGATTTTCAATTGCCAATTGAGCATGGAAAGAAGAAATACGACACTGATTCAGAGGTCTGGCTGGAGAACCTGTGAGCAATGGAGGGCTTGTGTCCGTCTTTATGTCCCGGGATGTCTTCATGGAGGTAGGCCAGACCTCGGGCAGCCGTCTGAGTGATGTGGCACAGCTCATTCCAGGACACCACATTAGCCTTCAGATAGTCTGTCAGTGAGCCCTGCCAGTGGGAGCCAACTGTCAGTTTCGGCATTCAGGCTTTTGAATCCTTCACAACATATCATATCGTGATTTATTATTTAACTCCTTGTTAGCTTCAAATGTAAAATCATCGTCAATTTTGGCAGCAATTTAAACTTCCAGGGAGTGATCATAAAGCAAATTGTCTGCCAAGTTTTTGTTAGATGGACCTGTCACAAGAAATTTGGGGGGGGGGGGGGGGGAATATATTGAATAGATATCACAATAAATGATTGTGTCACTGATGCTATGTAATGCCACTGATATTTGGATATTCGAGCATAATACTTCACATTACCCTCTTAAAATGCTTTTGACTTAATTCTCAAAAAATATCACATTTTAGCAATAAAACGAATAACAATAAAAATAATATGTTAGATTTATGAAAAATGTCAATTTGGAATGAAAAGTATAATTAATAGTAACTTGTATTATGCACAGGATGTACATCTGCACACTGAAACAGGGATGGCTCTATGCAATTATTTGTGTGATACAGTAATCAATATAGATTGAGTTGAGAGGCATGGTTGCTGGCAATACCGCCCTTACAGTGTCAGCAGTGCAAAAAAACGTTTTTAAAAATCTGCCAAGTAAATTCTGACGTTTCTACACTACTGGCCACTAGAGGGCAAACAGCACCTGTAGACGGTCCACTGATCCGTCGGTTTGTCCTGTATTTTTGTTTTTTGATAAGACAGTATTATAAGCAAATGACTCGATATCCCAGAACATAAACAGCTGTCTTAATGGGAATTGGCCAGAAAAAAATATCAAAATCAAGGCCGTTTTGCAGGTACAGTACACGTGGTGCTGTAGGTGAGCTGCTATGTGTGAAATTCGACCCTCGCATTCAGACCTAAGGTGGCATTAATCAGCTGTCACGCATCATGACAAATCCTGGCTCCAGCTGTGCTAAAACAACTGAAGCCCAACGAACATTTCACCATTTTCAAGGCTGTTCTTTAAAACCGGACGAAGGAGTTGTGCAGATCTGAGTTATGAATCCTCTAAAGACCCTTGCTGAGAAAACAATTACAGGGGCTGATTTACGAGCCACTTAACTGTGATGTGCTCCGTCTAGTGCAACCTTGCCAAAAAGTCCTTCAACACAAATATTTTCCAAGCGATTTCTACTCCAAGTAGAAAGATGAGTGCACTACACTGTGCGCCTATAATTTTTCAGATCAAGGTGGCATTGGTGAAATGATTCAAACTGTTGGGGAAGCTTAGTGTGCTAACAAAGCGCGCTTTCCAACATGGATATAAGACAGTATGATTAGGGATGATGAACTCTGAAAATGTGATGGTTTCCAGAATTTACAACTTTTCTTGATGTGGTGCAGGTGTGCATAAGCATGACAATCTGTACACCCACAGCATCTTAAGAAAGCAGGATAATCCACTACATCAATGCAATAACATGGCCCCAAAACATCAACAACCTGGAATAGGGCAGGAAATAAAGAGTTAACAGGTGCATCTGCAATATACAGGTCACTAGTCACATGACTTGACTCTAGTCACATGTTTTGACTTGAATAGGAAAACAAGGTTTTCCAGGCAGCCTACTTTGTCATGGTAGGTGGTGATGAGCCACAGCTCCAAGTCCAGGTTGTTGTTCCTCTTCTCCACGCCGATGAAGTGGAGGATATTTTCATGCTTCATGCCACTCACGCTGTAAATTTCATACTCGTTCTGCCACGAAAGCTTGTCCTACAAGATGCAAGATAGGTCTGTTATTCCTGTGATCAAATTACTTCACTAAACTTGGTATTGAACATGACATAGCAGTGCTTGCAAAATTCAGGGAGCTCTCAAAGTTGAAAACTTTCCATGGAAATTCATTGGTATAAACGAGGAACATGTTTTTGTAAAATCCTAACAAAAAATAAATAAAGTGCACTTCATGCATGGAGAATTGAAGCTTGACATACAAATAAATCTGGTGAAATGTCATACTGACTCCCATTTTCACCCTTTAAATTTGGAATATGTCCGCATCTTATCAATGACAGGACAATGCTTGTGGACTCCTTATCCATTCTGATTCAAAGTCTCTGCTCTCTTGTTCACATTTTGAGATGTCCCACTGACACTCTAATCCATCAAGAGATGAACACCTGAATCGGGAAGATCTTCACGGCCACATATTCGCTCAGAAGCTGGGCCTTCCATACGCATCCAAAGCGTCCCCTGGCTTTCAATTCAATCAGCTGCAGTGGTTTATGTCCCAGGATAGGAGATGGTGGCGAAGGGCCGGGATCCTGCCGGAGAGAGCCAAGCATTAAAATTGTGTTGAATTAGAGTGAATTAGAGTTGGCCTGTCATTGCTTTGAGCCTTGCAATCATGTTCTGCATTCCGACCAGGTCACTATGTAGTAACACTTGGTTCCACAAGAGGTGATAATGAGCAACAGGCATGGTACTTGGAAGTCGAACAAATAGTAAGATTGGAACCACTTTCATGCCAGATGTCTCGTGAGAAGCCTGACAGTATCGAACAAGGCCTCAGGTTCGACAAGCAAAGGATTAACATTGCATCTGTTTGCCGGTCTTTGGACTCGCCTCAAGACTGGAGGCCAAGAAGGCATACTGGTTAAGCTCAAACGTTGAATAGTATTGTTACCACAGTTAAAGGAGATTTAGTTGTTTTATGTTTGAACATGTTTTTACAATTGTGTGACAAGTGAAAATGTTCTTATTCCATTCATCTAGTTAAGATGTTTTGTTTTTACTTCTCATACTATCAGTGGCTAAATTATATGTACAGTGCACTCGTGCGATACATAAGAACTTGGAAATGTTACTTTACCAGCAGTAGTAGTCATGAATGGCTTTTTGAGTCTTTTCCTTACATGGCTTTCTAACAGAATTGTCTGATGGCACCTGTCCAGTCAAGCGAGACTGTTTGCAATCTTTGTATTGAAAAATTCCGGGCTAAATCTGTATGACGTTGTTGTTGTTTTTTTTAAATGGTACTTTTACTTTGTCTTTTGGAGACAGGTGTAGATTGCTTCTGCTCTAATCGAAGAGGAAAATGTCCATTTCACTCCTGATTGGAAATGCGGTAAACGAATAGGATTGAAAACCCATGTGCAGGTGTGCCTGTTCATCACATAAAAAACTTCCATGAAAGCAAAAGACAGCAAGTGTTCCAAATCAAAAACAGGTTAAACACAGCAAGTGATCTGGATTAATCTGATCACTTTCACATGTGACATCATGGAGAGGGTGGGGCTCGGGTTTGTTGGCAAACAGAGGGAGAAACATCGAGCAAGGGGAGGGATACAACAAGGCATGCTTTTGGGTCACATTTCGCACAGCTAAAAACGTTGCCCATCGAGGCTGGTTCATGACTGATGGACTTGGATGTTAGTAGATGCGTTGTTGAAAACTTTCCAGACCTCTGCAGTGATGGTATTAGAGAAATGAACAAAGGAATCTTTCTGCCACACCGGCAAGGTTCCTGTTTTTACTTGAACAGAGGGGCTTACGCGATAAGCTAGGGCAAGTTTCAATACCCGAGGCCAACCGGATCCACTCTATCATTCTGTTCATGCAGTGGAAGTGCAAGCTTGTCAATCCGAGGCTGTTTGAATGGGCAGTTAAGGGCGAGGCTCAGCATACAAATATCACCTCCAGACAAAAGGCTGCGGATATCTTGCATACATAAAGTCTGACAAAACTAAGAAGGAGGAAGAAAACAAACATCAGGTGTTGTTGAAGGGGAAAGCATTGGTTTACTGTGAAAGCATTTGAAAGATATCCCAGCAATTCTGGTGAGAAACGAAACATCAGGCCAATTCACAAGTTGAGCAGCTAAGGTCCTATTTTGAAAATACACATGAATAAAATCTCTCACTTAGGTCGTTGTTGACACAGCAATCTTGTTTTCGGCGGGCCAAAATGCAGTTTGAAAATTGTGTCTCAAAGTACTGCAGGCGCATTGTCGAACACAAGGCCGTTGTTACATCGTAGTGCGGCTCAAGATAAATGAGCTCGACAGCGCTATTCCAGTAGACATGGGGTGCCCATTAGGTAGATCCTGATCTACCGGTAGATCTAAGGCAGGTCCCAAGTAGATCCGAGGATTGTCGAGGAGAAAAAAAACAAACAAACATTTGTGTGTCTTTGTACATGTTAGTAATATATTTTTGTCTTAATGTAGGCTGCACCCTAATCATCCTATCAGTCTCATTTTCACCCAAAAAAAAATATTCAAAAAAAATAAACTAAAGCAGGTAAATCTTAAATTTACGGTGGCGCGTGATTACGTCACCGGAGGTTGTTGGCGCTCAGGAGTTTGCAATTGCAGCTTGTGATCAGAGCTGTTGCGCTCCATCCTTTATCGTCATGATTCTCATTCAGAGTTTGCTTCGTGTACAATTCACCGAGGGCACGGGCAAAGAATAGGAATCTAGGAGGGTACAGGGAAGCACTTTAAAACGGTACGTGTGAGCTACGATAGCTAACAGGCTGCAAAAGTGCGTTGCATGCCTCCGTGTCAGGCTGTTTCTCATCATGGCGCCGGATCCCGGGAGGTTAGTTGATCGAAAAGTAGATCTTCGATCCGAAAAGTTTGGGCACCCCTGCAGTAGACGCACGCTTCTCCCGCAGATGAAAAAAATGGCTTTAGAATGAGAGGAAAGTTCAGTAGCTGTCCAGCAAGTTATGCAAATGACTTTTCAGGGTTACAGTTCAGTATAAACGGGAGTCGTTTCAATAACGTCAGAAAACAAAGAAACAAAAAACTGTCGCTTTTAACCACGTCTTTGTGTGTGTGTGTGTGTGTGTAAACATGGCCTAAAAATCTGAATCCATGTTTAGCAAAACCATAGTGCAATGTTATCCGTTTTGTTCTGTCTGCCTGTACCATACCGCGCTGATAAAAACTGAATATCTATTGTGCTTGAGGATGTCTGTCAGGAATAAGAAAAGGTTCAGTGAGAGACAGCTGACTCCTAAACCTTTCAAGATTCAATCATGATTTGGATCTGCTTCGTGTTAGAAAACCCGATGGCACATCTTTTATTGAGTTGGTCCAGTCTAAAAACAGGCTACAGAAAGACCGTCTCTGCAGAGGGTCAGATTAGGTCTCAGTCAGGAATCACTGGATCCCCTGCCCACTCAGAGAGCGCCATTGCATCCAGTGGAGGTGCGTAACGCTTCCTCAGCACAAAACAGAAAGCCAGGCACCAACAATCCGCCGCTTCACACCGTCCCTCTCAACAATCAGCCATCTCACAGGCACTAATCAGCCTGATATTTCCTTGAATTGGCACTTATACACATTTAGTGCAAGTGCGTGTAACTACTGAAACATCCATCCATCCATCCATCCATTTTCCGAACCGCTTGATCCTCACTAGGGTCGCAGGGGTGCTGGAGCCTATCCCAGCCGTCTTCGGGCAGTAGGCGGGGGACACCCTGGATCAGTTGCCAGCCAATCGCAGGGCACACAGAGACGAACAACCATCCTCGCCCACATTCACACCTAGGGACAATTTAGAGCGTCCAATCAGCCTACCATGCATGTTTTTTTTGGAATGTGGGAGGAAACCGGAGCACCCGGAGAAAACCCACACAAGCCCGGGGAGTAGATGCAAACTCCGCACAGGGAGGCCGGAGCTGGAATCGAACCCGGTACCTCTGCACTGTGAAGCCGACGTGCTAACCACTGGACTACCGGTCCGCACTACTGAAACACTACTCACAAAAGGTGAGGGATATTTGGCTTTCGGGTGACATTTTAGGATTAACCCACAATGCACCGGAGCCTTCACAACTGTTCAATGTTTCGGTGCTTTTTACACAACCTGCTGTCCTCTAACAAGGCGTTGAATGGCAAAAATTCTAAACCGGTGTTTGATTCTCCTCTCCGGTCTCTTCTGCATCACAAACTGCTGATGAGACGATGAGCTCAGTGACCCCTTTATCTCTAAGACCATCCTGAAGCTAATCTTGCAACGACGAGGTACTGTTGATCAATTGTTACGTGTCATCTTGGTTTCATGATGTCAAAAAGCACGATGAAATGAACGAGTTAAAATACACATTGTAACCGAACCAGGACATTTACTGGTCCCTTCATGGAACCAACACCTGTTGTTAAGTTACCAATTCAATCCTTGTTCAAGAACAGAAAAGTGTACCCCCCCCCCCCCCCAAAAAAAAAAACTAAGAGATTGAATAGTTGGACATTGTGCATTTAAAGGCTTAAAGAATATTGTGCATTTCAGGATCATCCTGAAGTTTCGCCCTGAGCTTTTAGTGAGTCGTGTATTTGGCTTTGCATGTTGACAGAACGGCATTCCAGAAGTTGACATTCAGCTCAGGCTTGGGGTCCTTTTGACAGTGACAAAATGGTGGGGTGGGAGGTGCATATTTGGTTGCTCTGCAATTTCGTGTCATCATGGGAAAGGGCAGCGAACTGGCCATCGGTGGAGCAGATTCAAGCACAAAATGTTACAGAGACATCACATGTAGACATTCTCATGAAAAGGGGGTGGGACTGGGGGGCTGCATTTGGAGCTGTGGAGCCACATACTTTCCACCATGCACAATATATATTTTCAGCAGAAAACACAAAAAGACATTCACGCGTGCAATAAACCCAGGCAGTAAAATACAAATATTTGAAGAAAAAAAATACAGACAGAAATATGCTGGATATTAAATGAACAAGATGCTGTGGAAAAGTGAAGAGAATTAGAAAATGAAAGCCTGGGAAAGAAGTGTAGAATCCATACTGAACCCAAAGGAAAGGAGAAATTAACAGTGTTTTAACTACAATTGAACTGCTCTTACCTCCACCATAATGTGAAAGGGGTGCTTTATGAAAAAGAACATAAGAAGCAAACAGAGAAATTATTGGTATTTTATGTTCGTTAGAGGATGGAAAGAGATTGACGGTTAGCTGATGATGGAAGGACTTCTTCCTGCCTTTCACACCAACTTTGTCATGTCTGGAACGTTGATGGTATCGTTAAAACTAAAGGCAAGAACAGGATGAGAGCAATGCAAGATGACACAAGTCTGAATGTTAAGAAGAAAAAAAAGAAAAAGAAACTTTCTAGCATGCAGCAGCGATTATGTCAAGACACAAGTACCGGTAAGCAAAGTGAATTTCAGAATCCCAGCTTCGTCTTTTCCATTGTTTGCATCTCGAGCATTTTTGTATTGAGCAAATTGGTCTAATGTTCAGCTGTTACATGGAATGAATTATACTGAAGGTTGTCTTCAGTATAATTCATTCCAGGTAACACACTTAGGTAACACTTAGTTTCAAGAAGGTTTGCAGTGTTTGACTCACAAACCAAAAAAGAAAAAAAGAGGACAGGAAGCACCATGATCTTTCAACACCCCCCCCCCCCCCGCAAAATAAAAAGACTTAGCAACAATATGCAAAATTTCCAGTGACTGGCACCCATACAAGAATCGAGGTGGTTCCAAGAAAAAGAACATACACTTGAAAATAGCTCGGGTTGAAAACAGGGTGCACATTCATGATTAAGTGCTGCGAGCCTCTCAGTGTAAATTCTGCAGGTTGAGATAATCAATTCCAGTTTGCCACACACAGGTGTGAAAAATGGAGGCCTGATAGCAAGTATGCGGTCCATGAAGAAACGGCTATTCTGCTGCATGCATTTAATCCTGTATGGGTTTTTTGGCAACAGTTTTGCTCCATTTTCCCCCTCAAGTCATGATCACACAATCTGATTATGATCCTTATAACTTCATTATTTAAATGTATTGTGCCACGCAATACACTGTGAGAACAGAGTGACTACAATGACCATAGCACACACCTGTACAGTGTAGCTGCATTCTGTTCATCGACATCATAAAAGCAAATGGAAAAAAAATAAAGGATGTAAGGTCTGTATCGAAGGCTCAAGTTTTAGAGTTGACAAAAAAAAAAGCCTCATGAAAAACGCTTGAGACAAACGAGCAAGATATTGCTTATTTTCAACGCACATGAATTGGCTTTGCCTTCTATGGGAACGAACGTCACCGCCGGCAAAGGACTAGCATTAGCATCTCGCTTCATTGCGCGCAACTGAGCATTGTGGAAACCTTGGATGGTCGCTAGAGTTTCAGAAGGGGTGGCGATTACTGTTTGGACTTGTCTGAACGTGCTGACATTCAAGTTTGATCACTGCAGTAATCTCACAGTCAACTTTATATTTATTTATTCATTCACGTAGTAACGATGTAGTAGAGCGCCATGATATGATGTCTGGTCAGAGTTCTTTTTCACTGCCACCCAGTGTTCAAATAGAGAAACTACAGTTGAAAACCTAAATGATACTTGAATCACTTTTTCCTTCTACAAATTATCTTAATGAAACTAATTAAATCATTCATTTCATACTCCAGCAGGATTGTCAACAGGAATATAACACCCCTTTAATCCCTAATGTAATTTCATTTGGTAATTTGGTTTCATTGTAATTGAAATACAAGGCTGTGTGTAAAAAGTAGTGATGATCTCGTTTAATCTGTATAGGACATTTGCAAACATATGCTTTTACTTGGGTGTGGACTAACCAAAAGTAGAGATTAGTAAAAAAATAAAACAAAATGTGCACGCGTGCGCGCACTCACACAAATACACACACGCGCGGACACATACACACACACACACACACGCACAAAGCACAACCGCACGCACACACACACACATACCAAATCATGACATAAGTTTTTTCAAATGCAGGATTTTTTTTCCCATTGAAGGAGGTCTATACATGTCAGCAGCATCTGGTTTCAAGGCAAAGACTTTGGCTGTGTTAATACAGTATCGTTTAAAATTAGTGATACACAGTCCCATTAAGATGTTTCTATGTAATGTCCCGGCTTCCAATCAATTTAATGATGCAGTTGAGTTTTCTTGATTGCACGTTAATGTACTGACATCAACCAGTAGATCGACATAATTTTCCTTCTGCTTTTAATGATAGATGTAGTTAAAAGCAACCTATGCCTTTTCAAAGATTTGCAGCTGAAACATCACGGCTATCCATTAATTCGCAGTCAAGGAAAAAAACTATTAAATATAAAGCACTGAAAACTTTATGGATCGCTTTCATACTACTATGAAGACTGCAGTTGATCATATCTCCTATTTTGCAGAGTTATCAAAAGTTGTTCCATAATGTGATGATAAAGACATTGATGAATTATTCAGAGTGATTATGCATCATTTCACCAAACTGTTTTAAATGTGTTGACACGGTGAATTGCAGGACAGGGTCCTCAATTAGTTAAAGGTCTTTGGACAAGCATTAAAGAACAACTTAAAGGGATATGGTTGAGCATTAAAAGGAGGGATCAATAACGCCTTCAGGACTTTGTGTTAAGCATGGAACTACTTTTAATTTAATGTATTATTAATCATGCCCAGGGCTTATTGTTTCCACCAATGGGTTTTCACACAAAAATAACATGAAATGTTGATGCTTAGTCCAGAAATGGAGCCAATCTAAACTGTCCCGGCTGTCTTAATTTTCATTTATCTAAATAAAGGTATCCCAACATCATACCGTTTACATGACTAAACGTCTTTTACTGCAGGACATCAGCGGTGAAGCAAAAGAATGTTGCAAAGAGAAAAAAAATTAAATATCCTGTCTCAAATAAATTCAAATCTAAAAAAAATAAATATCAGAAATTTTACTTTGTGCAGTAACAAAATTAACATCTAAAATGGCCAATGAATTGATTTCACATAGTGCAACATTAATAAAGTAAAGCTTCAAACAATGAACAGCGCACATTGCTGTGTTTTGTAATGTAGTTTTCAGATTGTGTATCATCAAGAAGCTATGTCATCAGGCAAGCATCTTAGTTTAGGGTGCTGCTGGGTGAGGATGCCTACTCATGCTTGGATTCAATAGAAATTTAGCATCAAACAAACGTTTTTTGTGGAATCTCAGCACTCAAGTGAATGTCGTTTTCTCCGTCATCTCCGTCACATGGACCCAAAGTGTTGCAGAGCAAAGTATAAAACGAAGCAATTAATGCACAATTTTTGTCCATGTATTTGTATGTAAAGATTTATTTTCTTTAATTTTATGACCAAAAAAAGAGGAAATAGGTAAACAGAGAAGGATGGATGGATGGATGGATGGATGATAGATAGATAGATGCATGCATGCATACATACATAGATACATACATCCATACAATCTGACCCCTTTTCATCCAATACAGATCCCCTTACAATGATGTCATCAGTAGCAGGACAACTACAATAAAGTAGTTTGCAATACTGCTTGCCCCCCCCCCCATCCCATTGGCTGCCTCCTAAAAGTCAAATCAATCACTAAACAAGCCCTCGAAGCAGAATAACCAAGTCTAGACGTAGACTATTTGCTTTTGCTAATTTCCAAGAGTGCCGTTAAGTAGGTGAGGTTCTTGGAAAAGCGTGAAAGATGACTTCTACAGAAATTACTGTGACCTAATTTTCATCTCTGAGGCATATTCCAGCTCAATTTCGATCTTTTTGCCCATATGCGACAGGCATCGTTTTTCCCCCCCATGCAACGTGAACAGTTGACATTTTTCCCCCTAAATCTGACCAGAGCTTTTTTTCATATGTGGATATAAATTGGACATGCATTCGATGCATCTGCATCGATACACATCTGATCAGTAGATCATCAAAAGCCTTTGAAGGCTTGGGAGGGAGACGAGTGACAATATAATCACTTGTGAATCTGCATTGTTTTGAGTAACAGTGTGGACTTTAATTGAATCCCACTTGAAACATGAAGCATAAATTTGACATTCGTGATGACCGTAGAAATTCAGCCAAGCAAACGGTTCGACATTACGCACGACAAAGAAGTGACAATCTTTAGTCGATGTCTCTATGAAATGTAGAGCTCAAAAAGCGGCACATCATTTCCCCAAGATATTTATACCTCCTCCTGTGTCTCTCCTCTGTTGACATGAGATGTTAAATAGATGAGTTTGAACACGCCGGACCACACTAATTGTCGTAAACACTTCTGTGTCGCATTTCTTTTGTGTGTCCACACAATGTTGTGCATGTGTGTCACATCAGGGACGCATTGGATGGTGTATGTTTTTATAACATGTACGAGTATATAAAAAGATTGGATTTAACACACACACACACACACAAAATCCAAATGGGAAACCATGTCCTGCAGTGCGAACGTGGCCAGAGTGTATTGGATGTAAATATAATGCACAAACAATATACAGAATCACTTCTATGACCTTGATTGGTGTTGCTTTTCCCGTGATCGTTGGGCAATGTGTAATGTTCTTGAGACCTTGTTCTGTCTTATTTCACCTATTCTTTATACCAGATAACATGTCTGATCTGCTTTTTTGTAGTGATTTATTTTTCATGGCATGATAGTATTTTCGGTCTACTATTCTACAGGCCCGTGTAGATTCAGCCAGTAAACTGAGAGAACTGCATGTCTCTATTCTCTCCCCCTCCCACACTATCCACCCACCACCGCCACTCTCCAAGGCAGTGCTGTGAGCGCTTCTGTGTTTACTTTTGTTTGCCTATATAAAGCGTCATCAATAATGCAGAGGTCCCTGACTATTCTTCGATACAATGAAGAAGTTGCATGTTTTTTCTTGTCTCCTGCTGCTGAGGAACTTTGACTGAAGAGCTGGCCCAGCAAGATGTGCTAAAACCCCTTTCCATTCCAAATTCAGTGGACACCTCCACCATGTAGGTTAATTTACAGCAAAGTGAGGATGAGGGAGGAAAATGGCGCGGACGGGGCTAATGAAGCCCACTGTGTGTGTGCATGTTTTTTTTTTTCTTACATGCGTAGGGACGAGGGCAGCCGGATATGCAAACTTGTGGTGTCGCCACATCCAGAAGGAGAAGAGGACGACAGCGGCCAGTCCGATGATGGGAACAAGGGAGTAAAGCAGAGTGCTGATGAGCTGAGGCTTCTGGGAGAAAGGGTTGGATGTGGCTGCAAGGAAAGGAGTGACAGCATTAAACATTTTACATTTTGGTGACCAGCCATTATACTGTGTGTGTGTATATATACATATATATATATATAAATAAAATCCTCATCTCACCCCTCGAGTGGTGTCCGTCCCTCATTCAGCTCGGGCCCTCTACCAGAGGCCAGGAAGCTTGAGGGTTCTGCGCAGTATCCTTGCTGTTCCCAGCACTGCACATTTCTGGACTGAGATGTCCGATGTTGTTCCCGGGATCTGTTGCAACCACTCATCTAGTTTGGGGGTCACTGCCCCGAGTGCTCCGACCACCACAAGCACGACTGTCACCTTTACCTTCCAGGCTCTCTCCAGCTCCTCTCTGAGCCCTTGGTATTTCTCGAGTTTCTCATGTTCCTTCTTCCTGATGTTTCCATCTCTTGGGACTACTACATCCACTACAACGGCTCTCCTCTGCCCTTTATCTATGATCACGATATCTGGTTGGTTCGCCATTACCATCTTGTCAGTCTGGATCTGGAAGTCCCACAGGATCTTCGCGCTGTCATTCTCCACCACCTTCGGAGGTGTTTCCCATTTTGACCTTGGGGTTTCCAGTCCATACTCCGCACAGATGTTTCGGTAGACTATGCCAGCCACCTGGTTATGGCGTTCCATGTAGGCTTTCCCTGCCAACATCTTACACCCTGCAGTTATGTGTTGGATCGTCTCAGGTGCCTCTTTGCACAACCTACACCTTGGGTCTTGTCTGGTGTGGTATATCTGGGCCTCGATGGCTCTGCTGCTCAAGGCCTGCTCCTGAGCAGCCAGGATGAGTGCCTCTGTGCTGTCCTTCAGGCCAGCCCTCTCTAGCCACTGATAGGACTTCTTGAGATCAGCCACTTCAGTTATGGTCCGGTGGTACATCCCGTGTAGGGGGTTGTCCTCCCATGATGGTCCCTCTTCCAGCGCCTCATCTTCTGTTCCCCATTGTCTGAGACATTCTCTGAGTACGTCATCCGTTGGAGCCTTCTCCTTGATGTATTCATGCAGCTTGGATGTTTCATCCTGGACAGTGGCTCTCACACTCACTAGTCCCCTTTGGGATGGAACCCTCCATGCATGGTTAGGAGCTTTCGGGTCTTAACGTCCGTGGTCTGAAACTCTTCCTTTGGCCACCTTATTATTCCTGCAGGGTATCTGATCACTGGCAGGGCATAGCTGTTTATTGCCCGGGTCTTATTCTTGCCATTGAGCTGGCTTTCTTAGGACTTGCCTCACTCGCTGGAGGTATTTGGCCGTAGCCGCTTTCCTTGTTGCCAGTTCGAGGTTGCCATGGCTTGTGGTATACCAAGGTACTTGTAGCTGTCCTCAATGTGTGCTATTGTTCCTTCAGGGAGTGAGACCCCTTCAGTGCGGACTACCTTTCCTCTCTTAGTCACCATCCGACTACATTTCTCAAGCCCGAATGACATCCCGATGTCGCTGCTGTAGATCCTGGTTGTGTGGATCAGGTAATCTATGTCCCTTTCGCTCTTAGCATACAGCTTTATGTCATCCATGTAGAGGAGGTGACTGATTGTAGCTCCATTTCTGAGGCGGTATCCATAGCCTGTCTTGGTGATTACTTGGCTTAGGGGGTTCAGTCCTATGCAGAACAGCAGTGGGGAGAGTGCATCACCTTGGTATATGCCACATTTGATGGACACTTGGGTAAGTGGCTTGCGCCATTGGCTTCAAGTGTGGTTTTCCACATCCTCATCGAGTTCGCAACAAAGGCTCTTAGGGTCCTGTTCACCTTATACAACTCCAAGCATTCAGTGATCCATGTATGTGGCATCGAGTCATAGGCTTTCTTGTAATCAATCCAAGCTGTGCACAGGTTGGTACGTCGGGACCTGCAGTCTTGTGCGACTGTTCTGTCAACCAGGAGCTGATGTTTGGCTCCTTTGGTATCTCTACCAATGCCCTTCTGTGCTTCGCTCATGTATTGATCCATGTGTCCACTTATCTTAGCTGCAATGATGCCTGACATGAGCTTCCATGTTGTGGAGAGACAGGTTATTGGCCGATAGTTGGATGGGGCTGCACCCTTTGAGGGATCCTTCATGATCAGGATCGTTCGCCCTTTGGTTAGCCATTCTGGGTGAGTCCCATCCCTCAGCTCGGCGCTCATGGAGTGCTGTGAGTTTCTTTAGCCAGTAGGTGTGGACCAGTTCTTCATATCTGAGACTCTTTCCTGTATGTCTGCCACTGTTATGGTAACTGGGTTCTGTTCAGGGAGGTTGCTGTGCTCCTCTCTCAGGGTCACCAGCCATTGTGCACTGCTGTTATGTGCAACCTCCTTCTCCCATATACAGGTACCTTTCAGTTTCCAGTCTTGGTGGGTCAGCTCTGTTGTTAGGACCCTGCCACTGAGCGTACACTTTCGCAGGTTGTGTTGCGAACAGCCTGTTTATTCGTCTGGCCTCATTCTCTTTCGTGTACCGCTTTAGGCGACTGGACAAGGCTTGGAGCCTTTGTTTTGCAGATTCAAGTGCTTCATGTATGGTTATCTGGATGTACCTCTCGGGTATCGACCTTTTCAGCACACCTCTCTGGGCCTCCGTCAATTGACTCACATCTTTCCGAGCCGCCTTGATCTTAGCCTCCAACCGTCTTTTCCATGGTGGGTAACGTATCTCATGGCTTCCATGGTTGCTCTTATAGCCCAGAGTCTCCAGGATCACTGATGCTGAAGCGTATATCAGCTCATTGGTTTCTGTGATCGTTACGGTAGGGATTGCCCTCAGTGCTGCATTCACACTTTCTATGAGACTTTCAGATGGTACTTCACATAGCCGTTGTAATGGGTTTCTAGGTTGCCCAGCTTTCATTCTCGCCATGATCTTAGCTTTCAATTTTGTTTTTTTTTTTGTTTTCTTACATGCGTAGGGACGAGGGCTGCCGGATATGCAAACTTGTGGTGTCGCCACATTCAGAAGGAGAAGAGGACGACAGCGGCCAGTCCGATGATGCGAACAAGGGAGTAAAGCAGAGTGCTGTCACAACTTGAGATTGATAAAATAAAATCCTCATCTCACCCCTCGGGTGGTGTCCGTCCCTCATTCAGCTCGGGTCCTCTACCAGAGGCCAGGAAGCTTGAGGGTTCTGCGCAGTATCCTTGCTGTTCCCAGCACTGCACATTTCTGATATGTATATATATATATAATATTATATGTTGAGTCGGGTGTGTCTTAGCCTCCATGACAGAGGCTCCGTCGAAACCCTGGAGTTCGATGGAAACCAGGTTAAGAACCACTGAGTTAGGGTCATTGCTTTATTGTAGCTGTAGACAAACACATTTATGTTTGACATCGTCAAGATAAATACGAGAAAAGAGATCGACAGGTCAGCTAACTATAATCAAGTGTTATTTATTTCAGGGAACGTTGAAATAAATAATGAGTTATAATTAATGCAATAGCTGCATAACTAACCTATCAATACCACCAAATGGATGCTACCGTCCGTTGTAATGCTTTTCTAGGCTTTGACCGTAGCCTCTTTTGGGGTTTTTTTGGGAAGGGGGGGGGGGGGGGGGACAGGTAAAATGCATACTCCATAGGCTTCACGTCAGGAGATCAAAAATCCTACACTGATGAACTCCTTTGGTGTTTTGGAATTGTGTTTTGCAGCATTGCTCAACAATAAAGCATATTGGCTTAAGGCTGCTCAAAATTTTTTTTTTAAATTATGTGAAAAACAATTGTAAATAGCACTGCGACCGTATCCATATTTGTATTTGTATTGCACTTAAATGAACAGTGTTTGTTTTTTTTCTTCTTTCTATCCACAATTTGCTGCTGTAGACTGTAAATTTCCCCAGTGTGGGACAAATAAAGGATATCTTATCACAATCATTTTGGTTGCAGTTTTCTTTCAATAGACAGAAAAAATGTTTCTGTACTTCTGAATTCATCTTTCCACGGCCCAAAATGAGCTACAGCAATGAAGATTAGTAGTAGAAGGTTACAAAGGCAAGCCCTGGCAATACGTCCATTGACTGTCACAGATGTTTGTTTCTTTCTGTCACCAAAGTTTGGAATTTTCCATCACTATGTTAAAAGTTTATCTTCGTCTCAAAAATTCATGAGGCTCGTTCGTCTCTGTGATCTTCTGCTGTGGCCGCTGTACTTGAGTTCATAATGTCTTCTGCAAACAGTAGATTGTGAAACCTTCGCTCCTGCCCACTGGAATTTGTTGCTGATCTCACCAACATTTGTTTTTAAGATATCCTTTATTTGTCCCACACTGGGGAAATTTACAGCCTCCAGCAGCAAGAATTTGGGCCTTCTTTACAGCTCTCACAATGAAAAATCGCCAACTGATGCAGTTATCTTTCACCTAATTGTTCACAGTCTGTTAGTACACTTGTGGTTTCTTTCTTCTTCAAGACATTACCATAGTTTTATTGGTCACTGTGCAAGGCTCTGATTGATTTTCAATTTGTCAGCCACACAATTGCTATTAGGAACCCCTGGATAGATTCCTAGTTTTAACGTTGGGAACAACTAGACCAAAGCCTGAGCTGAGTGTAGACATTCATCCATCTGGGAATCAAAACATACATTTCAATGCTTTTGCAAGCATCTTTTTTTGGGGTGGATTAAAAAAAAGACCTACCATTTCAGTTGTGAATCAGATCCACATCTAAATACCTGGAAATAAACCCCGGAATTTGGATCTCTTGTCTCGCGTATTTATCTTTTCATCTCAGTTTCAAATGAGCAATCTACGGAAAGAATAAAAGAGTTGACCTCACTGTTCCAAAACATTTGGAGGGAAGTGTATATGCATGCACACACATGCACACAGCAGGATGAGCAAATCCATCTTGTGACATCACTTAATCCTCTAGCCAAAAATAACAGAGGTTCGAACTGTGTGTGACCCCTACAGGAGCAGGGTGGTGCGTGCTGGCCGTGCTCATGCTTCCATCACATGGTGTCAACCACATCGGACCTTTCTCGTAATTGTCAAGACATTTTGATCTCCATCGTCAACATAAGGGAAAACAAAGGTTGTGCAGAACCCACATGGCGGGGGGGGGGGGGGGGTGACTCTTGAGGATTCAAATATACATACAAGTGTTGCAGTGGTTCTCAAACTTTTTACACTAGGTACCGCCTCAAAAAATATATGTTAAGTATCACCATAATGACCAACTTTTAATACAATAGCATAGTAGGCTTACGTGTTCATCAAAGCAACATTAAGGACGGTAGGAACATGGACACTGCTTCATTATAGGAAAGTAAAAAAAAAAAAAAGAAGTTCGTGTTTTTATACGATCTGGCAGATTTTACACCTATTGCATATGCTTTTGGAACTTATCTCACGCAAAATGGGGGTACAGTTTAAACAGAGTGATTAGAAAAAAGCCACGTGTCAGGAAATGTATCATAATATGATAAGCAGGTATGTCGGAGTGATGGTTACGAAAACCGAAGCACGAATAAGTGCTGTGCAATGTGTGTGTGGGCGACAGAATATGCCAGGAAACGTCGATTTCACCAAGACACATCTGCAGCAGGTTTACACAAGAATGGTGCAACAATTTTTTTTTAAAGGTAAACACAGATGATGACACTTTGTCAGCTGACTGAAAATTATGCTTTACAAACTGGATGAACTGTGTTCAGGCAGCCAAAGTAGTGACCACCCTGAAATTGTACTGGCTGGCCGTCTGGCAAACACAGATGTTCCCAAGGTGAAAGTGTTTATGTATTTCACAGTATCTTTTTGATTTTGATTGGCATATACGGTGTGTCCGACCAAACAGTATTACTCTATCTGTCAACTGTGCATAAAATGAAGACCAAACACCCTGATGGTCAGTTTGCAAATTCCTCAACTTTCTAGATATCAAAAGCAGAGGGCACAGCAGGTGTCCTGCCCGTTACACATTCTTCACAACAGTCAACCATGCATATAAAGAAAAGGTGCACCTTTGGTAATGTTTGTTCGGTGCAAATAAAACACAGAATTCATAACTTACTAACTATGCAAGAGCATTGAAATATGTGTAAATATGAGTACGAAGGATTCTCAACTAAGTAAATGGCCATTATTGACACGACATCTCATGTGTGTGTGAGAGTGTTGACAGTACATACTGTAGGCTGTTGACTGGTGTGTGTCGCTTTGCGGGGTGGTATCGGGTGCGTAGAGGAAGCGCTCGTTGCACATGTTGCCTTCACAGCAGCAGAAGAAAACGTCGGGATTCTCCTTCCTCTCCACACACTCATTGCTGCAGGGAGGAAATGAGACATTAGAACATGTAAACTGGGGATGCATTTTTTTTTTTGTGGTCGGTACTGATAAATTCCTGTTAAGTCTGATTCTGATAACTTTTCATCCATCTATCCATTTTCCGAACCGCTTTATCCTCACTCGGGTCGCGGGGGGTGCTGGAGCCTATCCCAGCTGTCTGGCGTAGGGACACCCTGAATTGGTTGCCACCCAATCGCAGGGCACACAGAGACGAACAACCATCCATGCCCACACCCACACCAGGGACAATTTAGAGTGTACAATCAGCCTGCCATGCATGTTTTTTTGAATGTGGGAGAAAACCGGAGTACCCGGAGAAAACCCACGCAGACCCAGGGAGAACATTCAAACTCCACACAGGGAGGCCGGAGCTGGAATCAAACCCGGTACCTCTGCACTATGAAGCCGACGTGCTAACCACTGGACTACCGGGCCGCCTTCTGATAACTTTTCTTTTTCTAAATTTTAAGTTATGTGTAATTTGTGCACACCTGAATGAAAGAAATACTTAAAGATCTCCCATAACTAAATATGAAAACTTTATTGTAACAAAAAATAAAACACAGATCTGTTTATAGAATTGCCTGTTTATAATTTTTTCAAAGAAAAAACGTTACTTATCAAATAAACTCTAGCCGTAGTTCTGTGCATAGTAAAAAGATAGTGAATGAATGTCAAATAGCGTGTGTACCCAAATGAGTACAGACTTATGACTGAAGACGTGCGTGAAATAAATTGTACAACAGCATAGACCAGCTAGATGTTCTTTTAGTTTACCAAAATAACTACTCCATGTCCATCTGCTGGGTTTACATGGGAGATACAATTTCTATTATCGGCACAATAATTATTGTGAATTCCTAATGTACAGAATGGCCAAACAATTCTGGACGGTTCTGGAAGTTGGACTAGTTACCGGTATATTAGTTTCCAGTGAAAGTTGGCTGCCCTGTGTCAACAATACTTTACAAACAGAGTTGCTATGCTCAGCATTTTACCTTTTTACAGATGACTTGAGTTGGATTAAAGGTGTTAATAGTTCAAACACAACTGATACAAGCATGTGCAACTGTTGCAATGACTACATGCCTGTGTGTAATACTCATCAGAAATGGATTGTTCATAATATAAGCATGTGCCAGACACTCATACTGACAGGATATATTCAAGCACACCTTTCATTTTGTAGTATGTTGAACAAAATCCTTATTTTGTGTCTGAGATATTCTGGCCATGTTCATATAACCGCCTTCCTAGAATACAATCACAGCATAGGGCATTTTCCCCCCCACACAGAAAATACAAGAACTGAACCAAATATTAAGTCGTGCTAATTTCATTGAAAGTGAATAATTGTATGATCTGTTCCACTGAGACTGTCGGCAACTTTAGCAGATGTGGACAGTATCATGAGATGATTAAGGCAAAAATAAATAAATAAATAACCTTTGCAAGGTTACAACACATGGTCACAGTGTTTTGCCGTTACAAATTTTCGTGTATGTGTGTTAAAATTGAAAAGTAAAAACTGCAATAATCAAGTTGAATGTGTCGTAATCACAGATTAGGGGGATGAGTGTTTTTAAGTGTTGTCATTGAGTGGGGCACAAGAAAGAGGAGGCAGGGCGGGGGGGGGGGGGGGTGCTCAAGATCGCAACATCAATTGTGCATGAAATTAGGCATTAAAAAAAAAACACTAAAATATCCTGGCGGGAGAGACGTACAGTGTGTCACGTAGGCTGCAGCATGGCATGCATTCCCTAGAATGAGTACGCCCTTAGACATGCAAACACACTTGCCATTTCCTTGCCTCCAAACAATACAGAACACTCCGAAAATAAATTTGAATGAGTTCCAGTATTCCCACTCTGTCTTTCACACTCTCATAGCCATCAGATAAGACAGAAGTGGCAGCCGCCCTAGACTTGCTGTGAACTCTCGAGGGAGGCCAAGCGGCGCCGTCTCAGCCAGGGTTCCAAATCTATATTGACCGCAAATTCAGGAAACAGTGAGTGATGTTGGACTAAAGAACAATCTATTGGATATCAGCGCGATGAATATCATTTTACTCTCCTGGCTGAACCTATTTCTAGACGGCAACGTCATAGCACTTTGCGTCATTTAAAACTTTTTTGGGGGGTGGGGAGCGTGGGGGGGGGGGGGTGATAAAAGAGAGAACTCCTGTATAGTTATTGTTTTCATGAATGGGTCTTTTCAAGTCTGAGCAAACTGATCTAATATAGATTTTCGTACAGCTGCCTTCTTTTAATTCCCCGAAGCGTACCTGTCATAGCAGTTGATGTCGTCCAACCAGCAGCCCTGCTTGACTACCTCCACTGTGCCAGAAATATTCTTCCACGTGGCAAAGCAGTGCCGCCTTTTGTCCTTATCGCCATAGCACGGTTCAATGCCGCTGCGGTTGGTACGTTCCTTTTCCCAGCTGGAGTTGTAGTAGCTGCACTCCTGCGTCTCGGAGCGTCCCAGGATTGCGCCTGGTAAGAATAAAGACAACAAAAGTGCAAATCTTGTTACTCTCATTTTCACAAAACTACATTGTTTTTCACGTTTCTTGCTTGGCTAAAAGCCTTCAAATTGGGGACATGAATTGATGCTATTTCATGATTTCAGGCATATTTTAAAGTTTATGAAAGGAAAATGCCAGTTTTAAATTGTGATGCAATCCCCTGAACATATCCATGTATCCACGTATCAAGTAGAATATTTCTACTATCATGAAACCACATTTTTTGTTTGTATTTGGATTTAAAAAGTTAGTGTGAAAAATTTGCATTTTGCTTGCTTAACAACATGATACTGGTAAATAAATTTCATTCAAGCTGTCAGGTGGGGGGGTTCAGACAGTGTGTGCGCATGCTTGACAAATGTGCTGTCGGTAAGCAGATAATTTAATATAGTTTCTGTGCATTAATTATCCAAGCCAATCCATCAGCTTATTTGTCAATTGCGTGCTCATTGTTAATTTTGATGTTTGAGATCTGGTTAACTCAATGGACTTGTTTTAAAATTGAAAACAGAATCGGTAAAGGCTAAACCATGGACACATAAAACAACTAAATTGAACACCACTTGTACCGTTTTCTGTTTTCAAAATGCCAATTTCTTTTGTTTGCAATATTTTGTACGAGGCCTAACATTTCATTATGATTTGAGATTTGAACAATACTATCACACTTCACTTATTTGATCTCTATTTATTTGAACAATGTATCTTCTCTCCCAGAGTACACAATTAACATTTTCAGATATGGCAGGTCTGCCTCCCCCAGCAGCAAGGTGGCCAAGCAGTGGTGGCAGCAGGGCGGACATAAGGCAAGGAAATCAATCCTTAGGCCAGAAGTAGCAGCTCAGAGTCCTGAAAAGCAGATAATGTCAGAGCTGATTGAGCAAGGACATACGATAGGATGTCCCCCCACGAGCAGGTATACAATCATTGAATGAGAAAATCCTGTTTGCCTCATGTCAATGAGAAATGTCCAAGTGGAGAAGCTACACCACGAAGGAGAAAGCTGTGTCGTGCCTGTTCATCTTCAAGTGTGATTAATAAAATGGCTGATGGTGTGAGCATGAATTGTGCAAACTGGGAAGGTCAGCTGCAGCATCGTGAGGCTTGCTTCTGAACAAGTCAGACCGAGTGACTAAACTGCTTTTGAGAGCTTCGTTTCATGTGTTTCTTTAAAAAACAGTCTTTGTTCTGCATCAATCTGAATAGTCATGCACAGTCCCCAAAATAAAAAGGTGCAATGGCTCAAAGCCGTGGAGTCAAATTGACCAATAGGTGCCATTCATTCCTCCAAATATAAGATTTAATTAGGTGAACTGTGACCTAGCTAGCTGCAACTTTGAGCAGGGGAACAATTAAACACCAAAGCCACTACTTAACTCACAGTAGGCAGCTTAAAAAGATGTGAGCTAGTGAGCTACATAAAAACAGTAAGATATCCTTTATTTGTCCCACTGGGGAAACCTGAACATTTTGACGTGCCAATTGTTGAAGATCATATGAACACTATATTTATACATTTCAGAACCAAATAGACTCAAATTTAAATGTTGTTGTTGTATCACCAGCTATCACGTCATGGCCTAATTCTGAACATGTTTGCTGCTCTTTCACTGGTCTCTGTCTCTTTTTATACAGTAGCAAGCCTATTTTTGTGTAGGGTGGGAGGGTGTTACACCTCTACAAATGCAGTCATCTTTCCTGATTAGATCACACCAATTTAAAAATAAGAGCAGTGTAAAAACAAAAAAAAAACATCCAAATGAAAACCAGCCTAAAATATAGTCACTATTTGATTATTATGTGAAAACTAGTGATGGGAATCTCTTGCCACAACACAATTCAATTGTAATTCAGAGGGCTAAAATTCAGTTTTTGATAAACACAGCTTCTGGAATCGAAGCAGATTTCCATAGAAATGTCTTTACTACGCCCCCTACTACCTCCCACCTTACTGTATGACTACTAGCTACTTTTAAAACAGAACAGTATTTAGAAGAATCCTTGTTTCCATTATGTTCATAAATGACAGCTTCACTTAGTCTCTTAAAAAAAAAATAAAGGAAAAAAATGCTACATGAGTTAGCAAAAAGGCATATATGTTGCTCGCAACACACAAATAATGCATTCCATGCATTGAAAATTAGAAAGGACTGACATGGATACAGTTCAGTTCAAAGTTCGAAAAAGTACTTTCAGCCATGCATGTGATTTAATAAAATAATATAATAAAACCTGTCACAAGAGGCCAACTTAGTATCGGTGAATGTATCAGCCACTATTGTGAGTTCTCGATACATTGAATTAGGGCCTGATCGCTTATTGGTACTTGCCCATCCCGATTTGTATAATTACATTGCAATATATTTGTGTTTATATTTGTTATTTTAGAAAATAAAATATGCATACACCGAGAGTGATTCCCCATCCCGCCCATGCATTCTAAAGTAGTTGAACAACTCCATCCTTGAGATCTAATGGTTTGCCTCCAGGATTGCGGGTTTTTGGTGATGACAACATGTGTTCTTAGGATTTTGATCAGAAACGACTCAGCACAACATGTGACTGACTATTTGGCCCGACCACTGCTTTGTTAGGAAATGCACTCCACCATAAATGAAACTTCTTTCAAACTGTAAAGTGTCAAGACCCAGCGGCTGAGGGAGGGGTGGTCTACGGAGCTCTTGGCCTCTTAGCTTCAGCAGCCACAACAACTTTCACCGGGAAGCCATTTGACAACTCTCCCACGGAACACAATTAAAAAATGTTTTCCTGTGCACAAATGAGCATATGCTTTTAGAGCAAATATCCTGTTCTTAGAGACACATTCAGGTTCTGAGTGCTGTGGCTTGGTTGGCTTCAAGATTACAAACAAAATAAATAAATAAATAAATTAGTTTAACATATCTAGAGTGAATAGGTTATTTAAAGAGATGTATTGATCCATCTTATGATCAGATCGGGGGCCGATTACCTATTCCTGACATTGTGAAGCATTGGTCCGGATAGCAGACACGTTAGCACTAGAAGATTATTACCTAAAGCACCACAATGACAAGATATTAATGCTGCTACCTCCCTCGCAGAACAAGGAGATTGGTGGACAAAACATCTGAGCTCAACACTTGAATGTAGCATCTGGCTGAGCTTTTTTAGGCCACGTCGAGATGTCTGACAACCACAGTTATCAGGCCGAGACAGCGCAACATTAGTACACAATAATTCACTCATCAGCACTAACTTTACAGTAACCACACTAATAACTGTTCCTTGAAGGAGATCAGATGGGGTTGTGACATGGCAGCGGTGAGTGGCTGGGTGGGCTAGCTGGTTACAAAGGCTGCACTCTTTCCACGGCCATGGTGAGAGGGGGCATTAAAAAGCACCATACTCAGCGACTGAATTCAATCCCTTTAATCCCCGCTGGTATGCCGCAGCGGCAAATGCCCATTGCTCTGAGCTTTAATAAGCGCTGATGGGGAGGACACTGGACAGGTCATGGGAGCGCCGGGGTCCCTTAACATGAACTGCAGCGGTTTGGTGAGGGAGCACCATAGCCCTGTGTTACTTGTGCGGCATGTGTTGCAAATAGCCACCACGTTCCAAACATTCCTTTCAAGATGCGCCTTTCAAAATGCCTTGTTATCTCCATGAGTACAGGAGAAGGACCTGCATAGACAGCAAACCCCCCCCCCCCCCCCTTAAATTTTTTGGATTCATTTGAAGGGTGTGTTAAGTGCCATTTGGGGTTAAAGCTGAAGTGTATATTGAATTTGCAGTAATGTTGCTGTATCATCTGCCTGCAGCACAGGTCATTTGTCATCATCAAACAGCCAATGAGTAAAGAGGGAAGCAGGTGGGAGGGAGGCGCAACACGGAAGCCATCGGACACACTATTTATACCCGTGTGTGTGTCTATGTGAGATGATTTAGCTTCCAGTTCAGCAAGAGTTCCCTCCCATCTGCTTTCAAGCGACTTAATGGGGAGAGTCAACCCAAACATTTTCTTTATAAGACAAAGTTCTATGCAGTGTAAACCAGGCTTTCAGATTAATATTGCGGTTGTGGAATATGAATTCATCAGTAAAACCCATCCGTGTTTGTCCATCTCAGGTGGCGGCCATTTTGCCACTCGTTGTGACAGAAAATGACATCACAGTTGCTGAGAACTCGGGTAACGATCAATCGTGGAATTGAACCCGGTACCTCTGCACTGTGAAGCCGACGTGCTAACCACTGGACAACCGGGCCGCCCCCCATCGTCAATATTTATCTATTTTTTTCATGTTTTATCTCAATAAAACTGGATTCTAACAGCTACCACTTTTGTTTTTACTCAGCCTGTCTTAATATTTAGTGTTCAATCATGACACACACGAGTTCAGGGGTCGGGAACCTATGAGGCTCGCGAGCCATATGTGGCTCTTTTGATGATTGCAGATAAAACTAAATATTCTCGCTTGTTTAATCCATCCATTGATTTTTTTCCTACTCATTTCCTGTTTAGGGCTGCAGTTGGCTCCATGAGCAATTTTGATTGGATAATACTGGCCTACGTTGCCATTGCTGCGGAAACAGGTAAACACTCCCTTTTGAATCAGCCCACTTGGTCATTGGAAAAAAAGATGAAGAGTATGATATACTTCGGGACGAATGGAATGAAGGAAGGATTAAATTTTGTGGAGGGAATTGGTTCTGGCATGTGTCTAATTTGCAATGACAAAATACCATCAGTAAAACGGTCGAATGTAAAGCGGCACTTTGACACGCGCCATGCTACTTTCGCATCAAAATACTCTGCGAGAGAGAGCGGAAAGGAACCGTGCAAGCTACTGAGCAGGGTGCAAACTTGCTAGCAGCAACTCCAAGGATGGACCGGGCAAACTGACTATAATTTTGTTTGTTTTGCTTTATTTTTAGCAATCGCGAGGAACGGAAAAGCATTCACATTAATGGTGAGTATTATCACAAAATTATTTAAAAGAACACATCAGTTTAAAGGCTTATTAAACTGACATTTTCTTGAATTCACGTTTAAAATACAGTTTATATATATATATATATATATATATATGGCTATCACTGAAATACATTTTCAAATATTTTGCTGATATGGCTCTCTTAGTTAAAAAGGTTGCCAACCTCTGCACTAGTTATAAGGTACAAAATAAAACTGGACCAAAAGGTCACTATTTTTAATTGCGATCATATTGCATATGCCAGATCTGGTAATAAAAATGCAGAGAATAACCTTAAACTATCTGCAACATTTATGGTTGTGTTTATCAAACCCTATCAGTTACTGATAACGACGAAGGGCAGCACTTGAAAAAAAGAGGGTCTGGCTGCAGACCCCCCTTTTCCTGACCTTCCTCCTCACATCTTTGCAGACCTCAATGTCTCCTGTCAGCCTGGGAATATGTTGAGTAATTTCAAAATCAAATTGCTTTCCATTTCCGGTTTCAGCGTTTAAATAAAAAGCATGTCAACGTCAGATTTTGTACAATAAAGGTTAATTAGCAAAAGAAATATAAAGTCTACTATACCATTGTGTAAAAATAACCATGTACCAACAAGAACAATACAGGTCTTCTCTCTTTGCCACTTAAGTGGTTTAACATTTTGGCCATCAGATTACGGTATATCATTTAAAACAACATAACAGAAAAACGCAAATGTGCCTTTTTTCAGATGAATCGTTAAACAGAATGCAGACTGTTTTTGCAACCTAAAATTGTGAATGAAGGGGCTGATTTGTGACTTTACCGAAAAAAGAAAGCGTTTAAATTCAGCACCATATCTTCCAAGTGGAAAAAAAAGTGCTTTCTTTCAAACAGCAATAAAGCACAATTGGAAAAATGCTAAACGTGCCAATTCACACTTTAACGTATGGTAGTAGAGATTTCCTCATTTACATTTTATGCGTCCTGAGCTCATCTTCTCCCATGATTATGCATCTACGCAATAAAAAAAAAAACGTCCTGACAGCCGGATTTTAGATATAATCACGTAGCTATGACATTTCTCAATGCTGATTTACAACAGTAACAGACAGTGCTTATTCATGAGTATTTTGCTGAACACCCTCAATAAAAGGACAAGCTATTTCAACTGTTACCCAGACCCAAAACCAAAGAATTTCATATGCTTAGGAGGAAAAAAAACACTTAAGTTCTGTGAAGATGACCATGAATAATCAATAAAGCTGAGCTTCAGCCCGTGCACATTCAATGCTTAAGTTAACCTGCAAAAGAACACAAAGAAGGTGCAGTGTGAATAAAACTCTCCAAGCACTCCCCGACCACATCAAAGCCACATGCAAGTACTGTAAAGCAGCATTAATTACAGCAACAAGCTTCTACTCTTGGCAACCAATAAATTGGCAGGTGTAGATGAAGCTAACACGTGTTTGTACATAGGTAAGGAGATGCAACGCATTTTCTCTCTTTCTCCTCACCTCTCCCTCTCCTTCTCTCTCTCTATAAACCCTGAACCGAAGAATTTCAAGACACCCTCCAACACTAAAACAGAGGGAAAAAAAACAGTCTCTCTCTCTCTCCCTCTCCATATATGTATATATATATACACGCCCACCTTTCACTGATTGGCCGACTTCTTTGCCGCATACCTGTCCACAGTCACTTCCGCCTTTTCTCTATATAAACAGCGCGTCGGCTGTCAGTCAGGTTTTGGAACTCAGCGCATACACAAGACGCTCCGCATCATAAGACGTCCTGTCCATTTTGGAGAAAATTTAAGACTTTTAATGGTGCCTTATAGTCGTGAAAATACGGTACATGTATATATATTTTTTGGAAGTCCGCAAACGAGAAGCAGTGAAAGTCAGCAAAACAAGAGTGAGTCACATAGAGCAACATATACAGTACATGTGGGGAGAGGGGGCGCTGAGAAGATGTAAAGCCATGTTGATAAGCCATGTCGATTGGCTGTGCATCTTCTTTCTGTTTTATCAAGGTGGGTTACTCTTTGATCTTTAATCAGTGCTTAAGTGTTTTTTACTATACTGCTAGTGTGTGCGTGCGAGAGAGGTGAGAGAGAGAGAGAAGGCTTATCAGAACAAAAGCAGGTCTCTTCCATTCTTAATTGTCTAATCATCCTTAATTGAAAAATCATAAACACCTCTGCTGCAGCAATAGGATCGTAGCTAACCTGTGCGTGTGTGTTCGTTAGCTCTGCTCAAGCGCAAAGGCCCATGTGGAGCATTTTTTTAAATGTATATGTTAATTGTCGCTACTTCGCTGATTTTCGTTCATCGGGTGGTTTTGGTGCCCATTAACCACGATAAACACCTGCATGTTGATAAACACTGCACCTGATTTGCAAACCTTTGCCCAGATTGATTGATTTTTAATGCTGAAAAGTACGGCTGTCGCTATCAATAATTTTTAGAATCAAATTCATGATCTCATCGATTAATCCAATAATCGGATCACATTTTATTTTGCATTCAAGTGTATTACGACCCCCCCCCCCACCCATGACTGTTTCATGACCAATTACTGATGTTTATTTGGAATTCTTTTGTGATGAAAAAGGGCAACGAAAAAAAAATTCTGCAATATCAAAGAAGGACTCATGTATTCACCAACCTTTTGAAATGGGTCCAGTTTCTGGTACAGTCATTCATCATTCATTCATTCATCTTCCGAGCCGCTTGATCCTCACTAGGGTCGCAGGGGGTGCTGGAGCCTATCCCAGCCGTCTTCGGGCAGTAGGCGGGGAACACCCTGAATCGGTTGCCAGCCAATCACAGGGCACACAAAGACGAACAACCATGCGCGCTCACATTCACACCTAGGGACAATTTAGAGTGTACAATCAGCCTGCCACACATGTTTTTGGAATGTGGGAGGAAACCGGAGCACCCGGAGAAAACCCACGCAGGCCCGGGGAGAACATGCAAACTCCACACAAGAAGGCCGGAGCTGGAATCGAACCCGGTACCTCTGCACTGTGAAGCCGACGTGCTAACCACTGGACTACCGGGCCACCTCTGGTACAGTCATTGTTTTTCAAAATAAAATCGGATGTTTAAAAATATTTTATTTTGATTAAACCCAAAATATAATCAGTCTGCTTTCATGGAAGACTACAGAAACCAGAGAGGCTGACAACAGAGGATTTTGGAAAATTGTTATTCTATTTGGTTGGTCCAAATCAATTATTCAATTATTAAAATAGTTGGCGATGAATTTGATAATCCGATTACCTCTTGGTTAATCGATTCATTTTAACACCTCTGATTACAAGTTTTATTTGAATACAAAAAGTATTGTTTAAATAACCTAATATGTTCTTTCACATTAGAAATTGTAAATAGAAGAAACCAAAAATTTGCACGCATGCAAGACCCCACAAAATTTGGGAATCAGTTGGTGGGTTATACAGTCAAAACAATGAAAACGTGTCCAAAACAGAGCCAAAAGTACTTGATATACTTGTTTTTTAATATAAACACTATATTATTAATTAGGTCTGTGCACTTATCGGCAGTGCTTTGAATGGGGATTCAATAGGTGTGGTATGTTGTCCAATCTTGTATGTTGTGTGGGTTGTCACTTGAATAGGGAGCTCAATATGTGTGAAGGTGCTATGTGGGGTATCGCAAGCATCGAGTGGAGACAAACTGGTTCCTTCAAGCGATATATCCGGAAGTGGATGTGCACGTATTTGAATAGTTGGTAAGCCAGCTAATGAGCAAATCTGGATTTTGGGTGCTAGTCCGAGCCCTATTACTGATAAAATTAAAGAGCTGACGTTGCAAATTACAAAACCAGACAAAAATTCACATTCTTGACAAGTTTTATTACAATTGCAATGCCATAGCTAAAGTCAGTCTTTAAAAAAAGTAATAAGGTGGACAAAAGGCTACAATAAAGCCAAACAGTTAATCCAATATGCATGTTTATAAAATGTGAGAAGGCAGAGTAGTCGGAGAAAACACCCACAAATACGGCGAAAACTGCCCACTGGAATGTCAGACCCAAAATTGGAAACCCAAACCTGCTAAGAGACCAATTTCCTAACCACACCATTCGGACTGGTATTGTCAAGTCAAGTCAAGTCAACAGTATTTATAGAGTACTTTCAAACAGCCATCGCTGCATACAAAGTGCTGTACATGGAGCGATTTAACATACACAATAAACAGTAAGACGAATCAGTAATAAAGGTGGTAGAAAGCACCAAGCAGTAAAATCAAGAACAAATCTAAGTCATGCTGAGTCGAACGCCAAAGAATACAAGTGAGTTTTGAGGAGGGCTTTAAAGATGGGCAGCGAGGAGGCTTGCCGAATGTTCAGTGGGAGGTCATTCCAGAGAGAGGGACCAGCGACAGAAAAGGCTTGATCCCCTCTGAGCCTCAGTTTAGTTCTTGGTACTTCTAACAAAGACTGGTCCACAGACCTGAGGCGACGGGCAGGTGTGTAGGGGCGGATGAGCTCAGAGATGTAATGTAGCGCGAGATTATTTAGAGATTCGAAAACAAAGAGGAGGATCTTGAAAATAACTCCAAAATGAATGGGGAGCCAGTGAAGGGATGCCAGAGTAGGAGTTATATGCTCCCTCTTACGAGTGCCAGTCAAGAGGCGAGCAGCGGCATTCTGGACCAGCTGAAGGTGCTTAATGGAGGACTGGCTGACTCCAAAGTAACGGGCATTGCAGTAATCGAGCCGGGATGTGACAAAGGCATGAATTGCTGTCTCAAAGTGTTCATGTGAGAGGAGAGGTTTTATTTTGGCCAGCTTTGTCTAAGGTGAAAGAAGCTTCATTTAACAACGGGCACCAATTTGCCGATCGAGTTTGAAATCACTGTCCAGTTTAAGGCCCAAGTTTGAGACCGTTGATTTCAGATAAGGAGACAGGGGGCCCAAGTCTACAGGATGGAATGTACAAGGGCCAACTGGGACCAAACAATATCACCTCTGTCTTCTTTTCGTTGAATTTCAAGAAATTTTGTGCCATCCAGGTTTTGATTTCTTCCAGACAGGATAGGAGTGGCCTTAATGAGAAGGTGTCTTTCTTGCTCAGTGGCACATAGATCTGGCAGTCATCTGCATTTGAGGTTGTTGGTTTTTTTTGTCAGCTCTGCTCCTCCGTGGCATGTCAATACACTGAGTTATCTGAGCTACAGCTGAAAGATTTACGTCAAACACAACCTTGCTGCTACTTGGTGGCCTTCTTGTCACACTGCTGCTCCAACTTAATATCTTCCTTCCACACACCAAATGTATAAAACCACTGTAGGAGTGTTGCTGCTGCGTCATAATCATGATTGTAGTTTTACTAAAAAAAAAAAAAAAACGCTTCATAGCTCCAAAGTCAGGGATTTTCAAGCAGTGTGCCATGACCTTGAGCGTCCCACTTTTTTGACAGTTTTGTTTGCTGGTGGGCCTGGATTTTTTTTAAATACGTAATAATATGTGCCTTGGCTCAATGAAGGTTGTGAAACACAGCTCTAAATAAATCAAATAATGATGATGTCAGGCAGATAGTGACTGAGGAGCCTCAGCGCTCTGCATATTTGCTCACATGCTCATCCTGTTTTGGCTTTATAGCAAACAGCAGCTACTGGAACCTACATGTGCAATTTCAATCATTAAAAGAAAGGTAGACTTAACTGCATCTCAGATGCTTTTCTCTTTCAACGTTATTGTGATTACAATGTCCAAAAGCATGCTGAAAAATGGACTGAATTTCTTCTACATTGAATGTAACGTGCATCAACTATGAAACAAATGTAACCTGACATCACCAAAGAAAGCAGGACACACAACTCATTTTAACAAATGTGACAATCAGGCAACATGCTTCAAATTTCTATTTGACCTCTGAACATGAACTGGTGTAGCACATTGTTTTTCTGGTGCTGAGCCTTGTTACTTGGTCTAGGTGGGAAGTAGTGGCTCCATCTGTCCTGAACAAATACCTGTAGACCTGAGCATTTGGAGCCTCATGCATAATGCAAGGGACATATTGATTGGGGATGGACATGGCACCTCGTAGGCAGTGCACCTCAGACGCCTCTTTCAAACCCACAACACAGAAGAAAAGTGGAGGGTTGAAATTGAGCGACAAAATGTACACTTCATTTCATCCGCATTCAGTCACATTAACAGATTTGTTGAAATATTAACGACACACATTCAATGTCTGTATTGTTGCTTGAGGACCAGACAACCCATTTCTAAAAACGAAGTTTAAACTGAAATCTATATTTGTGTTTGAAATTGACCCATAGAAGTGTTTCTAGCCAATTACTGCAATTCAGAATGAGAATGTGAGAAGTAAAGAAGTAAACTGTTGATGAAATAAAAGAGGAAACCAGTCGTTCATTTGTCAGATTGTGAAATTTAATTTGGTTTTAGTAAACCCTTGCCTCAGGTCCCGAGGATTAACCTGCCAAAAATCTCCTTAATTAAAGTTTCTCCTATAGCAGGGGGCGTGGGGGGTCAACCCGCGGCCCGCGAGCCGCATGCGGCTCTTTGGCTGGTTCAATGCGATTTCCGGGCTCTCACACGACAAGCGTCGAAAACGCCTCGGCAGCGGTGATGCCATTCAAACAAGGCGCCAACGTCACAGAGCGTACTCCGTCAGCCTATCATCAATCCCGTTACTTGATTGACATAGGGGGCAACCTATCAGATGATTGCATCACCGCTCATGCGCAAACAACAGCGCTAAGTGCTAAGCTAGTCAGCGAATTACCTCTGATTTTAAGTCAGGGGTGTCCACTACTCTGATCAGAATCGACCGGGAGCCAGCGAACTGGTCCCAAGTCGCAAGGGGTGGGAGGAGGGAATGCGTGGGGGAAAAAAAAGATGTGTTTGTTTGTATTTTGAGCCTTCATTCATTTTCGGCCCGTGCGGACTGTTGCTCATCGTAGTGTGCGTGCATATGTGTGCGAGTGCACTGGTGGGCACCGGCGTGAGTCCTTGTGTGTGTGTGTGTGTGTGTGTGTACGCGCGTGCGCGAGGAAGGGTATGATGTGGCTCTTTGCAGTAACTCAGTAAAAACAATTGGCTCTTCGTCTCTGACTGGTTGGCCACCCCTGTCCTAAAGTGAAGTCACTGATTAAGGGGGGGCGGGGGTTTATTTTGAGCCTTTTGAGAGTTTTCAAAGGGGCATTGTACACTGCAAATCATACAAACGGACATCAGCAGACTCCCGCCAGTTTGTTATGTTTAGATGTGGCCCCGGTATTAAGTTACATTTTTTGTATATTTGGGCACACAAACATACAAGATAATGGAATTGCTCTGTGAATGAGCTAGCTGTCAAGTACTAAATCAAATTAATGTTGTAGTTTATTGACCTACAGTTGTTAATATGAACACAACGCGAATCCAAAGCTACAAAGGATCTTGTCTCACCGTTTTGCGAGGAGGTTCTGTGTTCAATCTTGCAGATCTTGCGGCAGAACAAAGACTTCCTAGACTGACCAGGTCAGAACATCCTCGCCATGCTAATGTAACCTTACACCGGTGAGCAGGAGGATCGATATCTGCCCAATATTGCCGCACTGCACAAAATGGGAGCCTTAATGTGAAGCATCCACTAGTCCCAATGGCAAAATGCATTCATTTCACCTCTCTACGGAAACGAAATGATGTTTACATGCAGGTGTGACTTCAACGCCTAATGAGTTCACATCTGACAGAAAAATACAAAAGGCTGAGCTGAATCAAGGTGGAAGTGAAAGCTCGAGTAACATTAACTGTGTGCGCCATGTTGAACATTAAGGAAGAACACATTTAAATTAGTCATGTATCACACTTTTTTATGCCTTCACTTCACTGACATGTATTTCATGAGGCAGCCCAATACGCATTGACAGTTACCAAATTGCAGTTCAACAAAACATAACATCAGGCACAACGTGACCGTCATCCAACCCCTACTCCACTTTGTCTTTGCACAAACTTTTACCTTTGAGTTATCAGTTTTATAGTCACCGAAATCAGCTGATACAAATGTCAAGTTAAGCTCAAATTACATCGTTTTGAATGGACACAGCAAAGTAATGCCTTGGAACATCACAACAATAATTCCGGAAAATTCCTTGAAATGACTCGCCACCACATCAAATGCCGTCAGCAATTAACCTCTGCTGGCCATTCGGCAACAGTGTCTACACTGTCAAACTAAAATTCCACAACTGCCATTTCTTTGGTAAAACATCTCCAACTTGTTACCGTTTTTTGGCCCACCAACTTGACCTAAGAGGAAGCCCAGTTAAATCCAGCCAGATAAAGCTGTGGATGTAATTATACTTGGAGAGACAAACAAATAGTTCCATATCAGATCAGCTTAAACAAAATGGGCCTCTAAGAGAACTTCATGCCATACAGCAGTCTTTAACATGTTTCGCTACTGCAAACATGGACTTTAAACTAATTAACATTTAGATGACTTCCAAATAATAGATGTGGATATTTTTGTATCATAATCTGGGTGCCCGATATGTAATGAAGTGCAACTTGAGCAGAGAGACTCCACCTCCCCTCTGGAACCCTTTACATACGGTTCATTTGGATAGTGAATAAAATATTGATACACAATCATAACATGAAAACAATTATGTATGTGGATCAAGTGAATCAGATGGGGTGTGACCTTTGCAACAAAACTGTTTGTCATTGATTGAGCTGCATCAACAGCTGCTGTAAACTGCATACAAATACTTTGACAAAGGGAAGAATAGGACAGACATTTGTTTTAATAGAGCCCAGTGTGATTGTCAGTTAGGCTTTACAGTTTAGGTCACCCATGCAGTGTCTGCGGGCACCAGGTTGGCCTCAAGGAACATATGAGTAGCCCGCAGGCCTTTTCAAAAACTAGCTCACAAGTGAGAAGACATTGCGACTTTCTAGGAATGGTGTGCAAGTGTTCATTTGATAATGTTCGCCTACAGAGATTTGTTGTTAAAAAATGCATACATATTTCTAATTTCTCATTATTGTTAAGAATAATAAACATACAATCGGAAGACAGGATTAAAGACCATTTGAGCGAATTTGTCATTTCAAAAATGTGTATCAAACTGGTATCCCTCTGGGCTGATCATTAGCAATGGAGTAGTGTTCGTTTTCAAAAAAGATAATGACCATTGCTTTACAACAAGTAATCAATGTTTACATCAGACCCTTTATTAAGGGATAGTCTGACTTGCATAAACACAAAAAAACGTTCTGCAACACAAGTGGTAACGTGCAAAACTTTCTCAAATCATGAACAAATCTTTTTTTCCGAAGCCCCAAAATGTATCAGTTCAAAATAAACTATTCCTCATAAAAGAAGATATACTGCATTGTACTGCAACAGTGCTATCCTGGAAGATCAGAATTTTGCATTCAAACATATTCCTACAGCATGCAACTTAATTCTGTTGGGCTTTGAAGCATTAACCTGAGTTCATATTTCACAATTTCTACTTAATTACATACTGTAGAGGAAAATACGATCCCTTCACAATGAACTGTTGTCGTTTCGTATTCGTATACAGTACTGCTCGCAAACTGTGAGGTCCAAAAAAATACAAAGAGTAAAATACAATCCACTCAAAAGAACAATTGCCGATTTGTATATCATATGCTGCTAGCAAAGTGTGAGGTCTAAAAAACTTAAAAACAATACGGGTCACGCAAACGATGCCAGAATGAGATTAACACACCCCACCACGGACCACCTCCCGCCCCCCGGGGTTGCATTTGCACCGCATTCTGCACAGATAACGACCGGCATACATTACACACAGCAAACAAGAGCTCAAAAGCAAGTCCAGGATCTTCACACCCACCTGAAGAACAGGAGATGAGGAAAACGGCGAGGGCCAGTTTGGTGGCGTCTCCCATTTTCCATCCGAATCGATTCCAAGATAAGAAAAAGTCAAAAAATAGAAGAAAAAAAAGAAAAGTACAAAAACAATCCTCACGGTGGCAGAATCAGAAGAAGGGCTGTCTCTGCAAACAGCACATGTTCAAAACGAAATAAATCCAAAGCTATCTCGGGTAATGCAAAGAGGGGGAGGGGGTACTTGCTTGGTATTTCCACGTTTACAGATGAGCAATGGAGGGCAATTTCTTCTTGGCATTCAAGCCAACGCTAGCATACGTTTGGCATGCTGCAGTATCGTTACGAACAACCGTGGCTGGATGGATGGAACGATTGTTTTGTCAGAGGAGCGGAACAGTGATGCGAACCACAACCGGACAGAGGCAATATCCATCTGACTGGAAATCAAGCGCACACCGTCCTCCAATCAAACTTGTCCTCGCAGGGCTGCCTAGCATTGCATTAAAACGTCAAATTGGCAACCATTTCCCAACAGCCAAGCACGACGGTGCGGAGCCTGGTGTCGATTTTTTTTGTCCAACTCCACGCAAAAATATTACCCAATAGTCCGACAAGGTAGCGAGGCCAGAGCTGAGGATCGGTTCGCTGCTCCACAAGCGAAACCAGCACCAATAGCGAGGCGCTCTTCGTTTCAACCTCTTCAACAGACGTCCTCCTGGAAATATGGTCGACAAGATATGATCATTTGACGAGTGCAACCGGCGGAAGCCCCGTTAATCTACGTCAATAATGTGGCTTTCGAATTTAGGACGCGTAGCTCTGCCGACCCCAAAATCCTCCTCCACCGCCGCCTCTCAGCTTCTGCCCTGGACAATTCAAGATGGCGAAGGGAGCCGCAACAAGACATGGATTGGTAGACTTCCGCAATGGCATTTCAAAATAATAGTAATTCACAAAATTTTATTGTCGGTCAGATTTCGAAACAACCGCGCATGTTTTCAGTAGCTTAAGTGATCTAAACACCTTACCCATATTGCAAGCATATAATCTTGTCAGTATTTTCTTGTAAAAAAATTAATCAAAGATTTCATATCTTGCAGATATTGTGCTCATTCCTGTGAACTTTCTTAAACTGCTTTGCGAGCGACCGGGGATTATTTTGTTGGAGAAAGTTGCCAGTTTTGTTCATTACGTTTGCCATTGTCACACAGAATTGTAGTTTATTCATTCATTCATTAATTTTCCGAACCGCTTTATCCTCGCTAGGGTCGCAGGGGTGCTGTAGGCTATCCCAGCTGTCTTCAGACAGTAGGCAGGGGACACCTGAATCGGTTGCCAGCCAATCGCAGGGCACACAGAGGCGAACAACAACCACGCCCACACTCTCACTTTGGGACAAATTTAGAGTGTTCAATCAGTTTTTGGAACGTGGGAGGAAAATGGAGTACCTGAAGAAAATCTACGCAGGCCCGAGGTGTAGTTTAAAGCCAACTAAATCAAACTATTTAAACGTATCTGTAGTTTTATCGGTCCTCGAGTTATGCTAATTCACACAATCTACAATTCTCAATTCAAAGGTGTCCAAAGTTAATTTTTAATGGAGTCCTGCAATCAAACTTCAAGTCATCCTTGGTGTTCTGTAACACACTGAGAGAGGCCATGAATTGGCAATCACAGCTATTGTATCATACAATTCTGAGGGTTTGTGCAATTTAAGTTTGAATTTGACTTGATTTTACAATGGATGGATGTAAGGTTTTGTCTCTTTTGTGTTCTTTAACAGTGTTTTAATGCTACATTTTTCACAAATTGCATTGTACATGTTACAATGGAGGCTGGTTAGCGTGTCACAGTACAAAGGTGCAGGGTTCGAATTCGGCTCTGGCATTCCTCTGTGGAGTTTGCATTTTGCATGTTCACCCCGTGCCTGTGTGAGTTTTCTCCGGGTACTCCGGTTTTATCCCACATTCCAAATACATGCGTGGCAGGTTAATGGAACACTCTAAATTGTCCCTAGGTGTGAGTATGAGTGCGGATGGTGATTCATCTATGTGTGCCCTGCGATTGGCTGGCAGCCCGGCCTACTGCCCGAAGACAGCTTGGATAGGCTCCAGCACGTCCCGTGACCATTGTGATGAGAAAGCGGATCAGAAAATGGATGGATGGATGTTACAATGGCTTTCAGACAAATAATGAATATGAAATGTGCAACACAACCTTTTGGTTATCACTTCTGCCTCGCAGTTCAATGGTTGTTGATTTATTTAATTTTTGGCTTTAGCCTTTCTGTGTAGAATTAGTGTGGTCACCCTGTGCCGGAGTGGCTTTTTTCCCCCGGTACTCAGGCTACCTCCCACATTCCTCAAAAGTGTATTTTGGATTAATTGAAGACTAATGATCCATCGGTGAGAATGCAATCAAGATGTGCCCTGCAATTGTCTGGTGACCAGTCCAGGGTTTACACGTCCTCCCAATCAGCTGGGATAGGCTCCAGCTCATCTGCAATAATGAAGATAAGCGCTATAGAGAATGGATGTATATACAGGAATTACATGGCCCTGTATATTACAGTATACAACTACTGTCTGTCATTGTCAACATGCCTGTATTTTACCGTTTTGTAGGTCAACACAAATTACAGACAGCATGTACAAATAACACCCATCTGGAGAATATACCACTCTGTATTCACATAATGTATAAAATGTCAGCATAGATTGGGTGTTCTGTAATAAATGCTGAGAATACCATGAAGTCCAGATATAGGCTTGGCACGTCCCCAAATTTCTGTGACACTAATCTCTCTAATAGCCCGGAGCAGATCTCAAACGTAAGCGCTGCTAAACGATTAGGAGGTCAAAGTTCTCAGGGGATCGTTCTGCCAAGCTGAGTCACCTGTACTAAAGTGGGGTGTTAGCTCTCATTTTCAGCAAAACAACATGCTTGTACATAGCTTCAGGCCCAAACACTTTTGGGGTGAAGAGTTCAGTTTCCTGTTGATGATATTTCCCTTGCAGCAATTTGGAAGTATCTCTGGAAAGGGCTCCTGAAATTGAGGGAGATTAACGTTTATTATTGCATGCATTCAACAATGAAAGACTGTAATAGTAATTAGTGGTGGTCGTCACAACTATAAATTGCAGGTTCATTTGTTTACATACATACATACACACATACCATTGTCAGACTGATTTAATCTGGTTTCACAATCATGCACATTTTATACTTGGATGTGGATGTACTTGTGCTGATTTCCATTTATATTTATATTAAAACATTCAGGATGAACCTTGCAGAGGAATCATCTTTGGACAACCGCCAGTAACATTAACCATTAAGTTACTAATGTTACTAAATTGGAGTGACATACAAATTCTGTGGAGGCAGCCTTTTTGGTATAAAAGTCTTGACAAAGCGACAAGCTGTAAAACGGAAAGAACATAGTACCAATCCAGCTAATGCATGACAAAGGGGACTTTTAGCCACCTCATGTGAAGAAGATTTCTCTACCTTTGACTGAGTGAGGAAGACTTCCAGCTCTGCTTCTGGAGATTTACTGTACAGTTCATCCCATTACTCAACTATCAGATGCCAAATCCCTCCTAATGGCATTACACGTGCCAGAATTACGTATGATGATGCTCACTAATGAGAGCTCAGCAGATACCTTACTGGAACCAATGGCCCCTTTGCACAGAGCAACCCTCAGCCTTAATGGACTCAGTATTGAGTGTCGGGGGAAGTCAAATTTATTGACAAAGGGCTTTTAACAAAAGCAGGTAGCTGGCAAAGTGAAGTGCAGCACAACAAAGGATGTAAATACACCGTGATGTGGATACCCGTGTTGTATTGTTAATAGGTGAGGCTTGAATTGTGTTTATAATGTGTCAGTGTAATCTTTCAGAACAGAGATTGGTAGCTCTATGACATATTGAGTCCTCAAAATCTGAGTGTTACTCTCAGGCCATCTGCATCTGTCTTCGCAAAGTGATTCATCCAGTTATGGATATCTAAATGCAAACATTTCAGAATGTCTATTTTGGCCTGTCAAGTCGGCTGAGTAGCACAGAGAAACACACAGCCAACAGGTTTGCTCAAACTAAATGACAAAATCATTTTAAAACCCGCTTTGGGTTTGCCACAATGCCACTGCCAGAGAGATTTAACGTGTCTTCTTGCTCATTCTGAACACTCCCCATCCAGTCGTTTGAGCAGGAATGAGCTTTCCTTGTGACATCTCTGCTCGTGCCTACAGGGTGATCAGCACCTGTAACCAAAGCCCAGTGGATGCCGGTCTAATTACGTTTTCATCTTGTCCTTGCATGAACCCACATGGTACAGCATCATAAGAAGAGGAATTATTGAGCCAACATGAGCTCCTATGGTTCTGTCCTGTGCTTGCATTACCGATGCATGAGAAGTGATCTGCGTCTATCAATCAGAGCATACATAGAAGAAAGTTGTTCAGGACCTTCAAGGTCGCAGCACTGCAAAAAGACAATGCATACATCACCAATCGTTGACAGTTCACATTTGAATTGTGCGAGAAGTTATCAGCATCTTCTTAATCCCTGTAGCATGCCTGACATAATGTGCAGCTGTTCTCTGGCATGTGGAGTATGTGGAGTGATGTATTTGGGTTTGTTTTTCCATCTGTTTGCTAGTTATCATGCTACTTCAGAGGGCTATGAGCACCATGGCAGGCGGTGCCATTATGATCATGAGGATTGAAGGTTTCTTAAATGGAGAAAATTTCTGTTCCTGGTGAAAATTTGTTGCATAGTCCTGTTGTGTACAGTATGTCTGGCTGTATGTCAACATTTTGGTGGCCATGTATTGAAATGGTACATTTCATGAAATGGTAAAATTCATGGTATTGAAATTTAACAGATTATTACGTCTGGTCCCTGCACAAATACGTAAGTATGAAAAAAGCTCTGAAAGCTCATATTAAATTATGTAACTAATCAATTGTGAAGGTCACACTCTTTGCAACGAACTGAGATCACTCAGAGAATGTCATCAGGCCTGCTGCAGTAGCATTCAACTGAAAATTTTGATCTATGCTAATCAGGCTGCTGTTCTTTTTGTTGAACTCTTGGAAAGTTGTCTGTATCCCCAAATTTTTGTCAAAGCAACACCCAATTCTTTCAGCTGTGATTCAGTAACTGACTTTGGGGGTTGTGCTCACCTTAACTAATGCTCTGGAATTATGATTCTGTATTACTTTCCTCTTTGCAGTGGCTCAGTGTGAGTGACAGCTCTAAATGTAAAGTGCAAGGTTCCCAAAATATGAGTTGGCATGACCAGGCTAGTTTGAAAGTAACACCAAGTAACACCAATGACGAAACAGTTGCGTCGTTTCGCAATTAGGCCACGGTATTTGTGGAATGTAACCTAATACACTGAAACCTTTATAGACAAGTTGTTCCCGGCCTTCTGAACAGCAACTGCAGCAGCGAGTAAATGCATCCAAAACAGGAGAGGGCCTTGTTTTTTTTTTGTTTTTTCATTAAGGTGTTAATCATACACTCCCCAGTGTAACTGAGAACCTGTATGGGACCAGTGGCGTCAGAGCATATCACCCCATTGCGTGACTCTCACTGTTGTCTGTGAAGGTATTTAAATGCAGGAAGCATGGCGATGGTGCCAGCATGACATGTTTATTTTACTGTAGAAGCCCAGCCCACTGCTTATTACTGCCTTATGCTCACAACCAATCAGAGGGTGCAGACGCTGGTTTGGAGTGTCAGCATTGCTGTAATCCCCACAGTGTATGTATGTGTGTGTGTGTGTGTGTGTGTGTGTGTGTTGAAGGGAGGGGTGGTAGTTGTAGATAATAGTCCTGGAGTGACAGCACTCAACAGCTGTAAGAGCCTCTTCCAGGGCTCTCTTTCAATGCTATCTCAATATTCTTCCATTTATTCATCTTGCTTGACATGCCGAGGTGATTTCTAAAGTTTACGGAAAATAAACATGTTTAAAACAGTCACATAAAATATTCCTAAATTTGAAATAAAAAGAAGCAAAACAAAATGTCACTGTACTGTGTTCTTAATTTGTTTCTTGGGGTGCATGATGTGCATCTGTTAAGACTTCATTGAAAGATAGGAGCTCTGTTTCAGATCACAAACATGACTTTCCCTTACCAAAAAATGTCTAGGATCTGCCAAGGGATACAAGGATTGCTTCCCAGGTACTGCCAAAATGTCCTGGTTCAACTAACCAACTGTACTCTGTTCGGCAATAGAGCTGTGCATCTCCTTCCCTGCATGCTGTTCCATCAGTTTGCATACATGAGTTTCAGTGTATGTGTGCACTAAATTCAACAATCTTGTTCTTCTAGCAAGCAATCAACACCAAAAATGTTGCAGTCTTGGAATGAACCCTTCTGTGTTTTGTAAGTAAACACCTCTCATGGCCTTTTTTTTTCAAGCGAGTTAAGGACTGGAGGAGGGAGTGATGGAGGGAAGCTTAATGGGTTCAGAGACGGTGACATCATCGGTGCTGTTGGCGCCACTTATCTGCACGAGATCTCCCAGCTGCTCTGGCATTTCCTGAAATGGGTCACATACAGTCCAAATAAAGATTCAAAAGCAATGCATGTTCTGTACAGCTGAAAAGAAACCTCAAAGCATCTAATAACTCACCCTTTTGTGAGATGTTTCAAAAACATGTTTGCTCCCTTCAAGCACCTGTTTTAGAATCTTGATGTAGGAACTGGTGACATGGTTGATGGTAATTTTAGCTGTCACGTGATGAGTTTTAGGAAGCATATCTCTGATGGTAGGAAAAATGGACACCTCAAAGTGTCTCTATATGGAACCAAGAAGGGTGAACACAATTTGTTTTTGTATGTTCATTAGATGAAAAGACATCCCCATAAAAAATGATGCAAATTATCTTTGAGATTTTAGAAGATTTTCAAGTGTTTGTCAAATTTTAAACCGCAATGTTTACCTTTAACTCTCAGGAATAGTTTGCTCCTGGTTTATTAATTTGTTTACAGACATTCGTACTTTAAAATACCAATTTAGGAAATCATGACTGATTCAAGATGACACATTTTTGAGGCGAATAGCATTTTGAACTAAAAGGTATTTAATGGACACTGAACACTTTACTACAATGGGAAGAGTTGGGTGATTTCCTTTTATTTCCCCACCATAATGACAGATATCATCACATGTTGACCTGCAGTAATTACCAATCTAGCACTGCCCACTACTACATCAATCACAAAAAAAATCTGTTCTATCTTTAGATGATCATTTGTGACACATATTTCACCTTGGAATATGTCAATTAATGTAAGGGAGCATGGCGTGAATGATGTCTCTCCAACGTTTACTTCATCAGCAATGGTACTGTGCGTGCGTGCTTACTCAATATGGAGAGGGTTTCATGAGTGTGTTGCTCAGCTTTCCTTATCTTTTATTTTGTGGTTGCAATGCTGGAGTCGTGAAGTAGGTGAAGGAGGAGGGGGCACACACAGATGTCTAATTGGGGGCGTAAGGCCGTCTCTGTCCTTGTCACATGCAATGCCGACGACATAATCCGCAACGTGAGATCTTACAGTTTACCTGCCAATGTCATGCACCGATCCCAGTAAGTCTATTTCTATAATGTCTAGCAGAGCTTGCTCAGGAAGATTGCACTCGGAACGCCCTGATTTTGAATCAAATGAGAGATGTTGGGAGGATTGACTGGAAAAAGACGACTTCCATCCCACGACGATGCACAAAGATGCAAACACCCCGTTATGCCCAATTCTACCTGTGCAAAATCTCAGCCTGTCCGTGAAGTGCAATAACATCAAAATGGTATTTCTTTGAAGTAAGGATGTACAGTATTCCGTCCCTCTGGCAAGTAAGGCGATCATTGCATTCAAAGTGTCATCTGCTCACAAGTTGACCGGACATGAATTATTCGATGCAAAGACAAGAGGACAAAAACAAATCTTCAAATATAAAAGGCTGGACAAACTGATTTCATGTGCATGAAAACCTTCATCTTCTCTTGCTGTGTGTTTCTTTTCTGCAGAATACAAAGCAATACAAGATAAATCATAAACATAGTACAAAAGTAAGGAAATGTGTTTTTGTTAGATTATTTCTATGTTGGTACAATGCTTCTTGGAATTAAATATTTTGTGGAATCCTGTTTACTTTTTTAAATGGTGCTGTGCATTTGCGGGCGAGCAGCACAGCTGAATACAGTTTGTGAGCCAAGGACTAACTGGGCCTGAAATTTGATCCGAAAATTTGGGGTGGAGCGGAAAAGATGGACAGGCTGAATCTTTTTTTTGTTTCTCGTGCTGTGTGGCAAGGCCCTAAATATGACAATGCAAATGTCAACAAGGAAGCCTGACTCACATCCCTACTAGTCTGGTCATTGCTGCTCCATTCTCCCCCCAATAAGATCACCACATCTTGCTCCTCCTCCTTCAGACTAGCACCACCTCCTCATCTATGTAAGAAAGTCTGTCTGTCTCTCTCTCTCTCTCTCTCTCACTCGCACACACACACACACACACACACACACACACACACAAGTGTGCATACTCGTTCAATGCATTGTTATCTGATAACAAAGTCAGATCACAGACACCTTCTGCTGGTGGTATGCAACAACATGTATTAATCATGCAATAGTTTAGGCCTAAAAACATAACCTTATCACCAATTGAAAAGTGTTACTGGAGCATTTGCATAAGAAATACACGACCTTCTCATTCCAATATTTTGCCATTTCTTTTCTATGGTGCCTACTGTCGTGTTGCTGGACCCTGCCTCAGTTGCATCTTAGACAGGCCTCCTCCCTCTCCACTAAAGAGATCTGTCTGCTTTGCATATTTTGGCTGTACCTTGTTCTTACAATTTTCACGTTTCCGACACGCTCAGGGCTTGTACTCTGTCTCTTTATTGGTCAAAAAACAACAAGCAATGGTCCAACGAAGCACAAAACACACATTGCAGACTGCAGACTTACTTTTTTGTTGTGTATGACATAGAGCTACGGTACTCTTGTTAAGTGCACTCAGCCAGCCATGCGCACTGCAGTCTCTTATCTTGTAATCTGTAATTATGTTTTGTTGAAAGATGTCTGTGTGAACATTGGAAATTATATAGGAGGAATTAGAAAAAATTACAAATAATCACTGGGAAATTTAGTCTTAGAATGTGTTGACCATTTGGGTGTAGTCCCGAATTTCCCAATGGCCACCACGCATCTGTTGTGGGCCCATCCACACTAACAGGAGTAACAGAATTTCAAAACAAGAGTCATTGGCAACAGCAAAAAAGCTGTTCAGCATTGGAAGAGAATAGTTGGCAAACCTTTGATGGCTGCAAACCAACATCCTCTGCGCTGCGACATATCCGACAAATGCATATTCCTTACAAATGAGGCACCATTTCAAAGGGAAATTAACAGGATTTTCAGCAGACTCACTTTTTTTGTGCCAGGAAACATTATAACAACAAAGAAATAAAATACCAAATGCTACTTTATTTACTTTTTATGTTAACCTGTATATGGTGAGGTGCACAATGTGCATTCGTTCCCTCTGTGTGCAGTTTCTTCACGTGGCCACATTACGCTTATAAAGCAATTTTTGCCTTGTGTACAAAATTTCAACCACAGAAAAAGAAAAAAAAATACCCAAAGGGACTACTTTAGTCCACGGGGACTTTCGTGTCAATTCAACACAGAGGAAGCATTTGCGTTAAATTATAAATGGATAATTCAAAATACAAACAAACCCTTTGTCACATTTTTACAGCCTTATAGGCAAAAGAACGAATCCTGAATACTTTAGTTGTTGTTAATTTATCCCAGGTCTTTTGTTTGTCTAGAATGGGGGTTTAGACATTGGTCTGGGAAGGTTGATGTCATCCAAGTACTGTATATTGTGATGCGGCAGTCATCATACGTCCAGCTGTTCATCTTTTGAATTAATGAGGTTTATTTTTCAAAATCTTGTAATTATTTCATAGCTTCATTGATGAGGAATTAAAGGTGAAATAAATTCTCCACCCTGTTACGTTTAGCACTAGAACAAAGGTGTCCAAGTCCAGTCCTTGAGAGTGACTTTCCAGCCTGTTTGACATGTTTCCCTTCTCCAACACACCTAATTGAAATAATCACCTTATCAGAAGCCTGATAACCATTCTGATCGTTTGAATCAGATGTGTCGGAGGAGGGAGTTCATCTTAAACATGCTGGATAGAGAGTTTCCATGACCGGACTTGGGCACCCCTGCACTAAAACTTATTTTTATATACTGAGCTTGCTGGATGGGAAACCAACACAAACTAAGAAATCTCTGAACAAGTGGGCCGTGAATCTTTTCTGAAGAACATTTGGGAATAAAATTCACCCCAACAGTCCACCAATTCGATTAGAATGAGCACAAAAATCAAGCCTTAGAAATAAATGAATAATTTGGAAGTCATTCGAAGGAAGGAGAACAAAATTAACTTGCGTATAAACTAAAACATACACCATGACACCCTGAAGATATCAAACAAGCTACGGACAAAGCAAGACCCTCCTTACACATCCTCAGATAATCTGATTGTCACCAGGTGATGATCATAGGTGCACTCAATATCACCGGTTTCTTCTGTGGAGCAAGCCACGGGATATGATTCTTCAGTACTATAATGCTCCACAGTTGCGCTTCATTTCTTGGGGTTAATCTAAAAATCGGTGTGCAGGAACCACAGATTAGCCTTTCTGAGCACACAAAAGAAATTGCATAACAAAACAAGAAACGCTAGCCAACGATCTAATGCCTGCCAGCCCAAAATGTGTGACATTCTAGCAAAGCTGAGCTTGGCAACATTTCCGGTTTCTGCAAAGCCAAACAAATTTAAATAATCGTGTCGTTTTTACCGGACTGTTGTTAACGGACGCAGAAGACACACTACGGCGTGCAATTAGGTTAAAGGTGCAGCAAGGATATCTCAGTTTGCTTGAATCAGTTGCGGTTCGAGAAAAATGAAAGCTGCGGGAAATTTTCAGACTCCATTAGGAACAGATTTCTAGTCAAAGAGCTGCCACTGTACATGCCGACTCCCTGTCGGGCTTGGAAGCACGCAGACTCTGACAGGTTTTGTATTACTTCAACAAACAGACAACAGACGTGTTATGAAATAAAGAATAACTGTTATATAACTTGCTCAGAATTACTGGCAGCCTGACTGAAAGAAAAAGTTCATCTTGACTGAGACCGTGGCTGAAGGTTGTTTCAGTTAACAGATTTGAACACTGAAACTAAGTGATTTAAAGCAATCGAGATGGTGTTTCCCCTTTCTTGGCGCCTGTGTAGTAATTGCTGAGCAGGATGATATAGTAGGAGGCTTTTGCTTCCTCTGACTGGGATCAAGAATGGGAGGCGCCAGCCTGCCTTTGGGGCTTTAAGAGCCTCACAAATCTCTGTCCCCTCGGCCTTTGAAATATGACACCCTGCTGCATCTGCTGACTACAGAAGGCCAGCAATCACTGGTGGTGCGAAGGACTCCCACTAAGCAGAGCAAAACCAGGTGGGCGTGACATCAGGATGTCAGGTGTCAAAAAAATGTTAACTTCTTTGGTTAATACTTCTTTAAAAAATATGTCTGTAAAGAAGCTCTTCTAAATGTTGCCAATATAAAAAACACGGATCCGCACACTTTTTGACATCTGTGTAATTCTGCAGCTTGGTGATGAAGTGCTGCCCCCAGGAGTGAAAAGACAATCAAATCTTAGTGAGTGCCCGCTTTTTGTCTTCGCCCTGACATTGACTTTGAGATAGAATGAGGTGGAGAACCCTCAAAAGTCAAAACTCATCAATAGCCTCCTGCTTTGAGTTATCTGGAAACATGCACACGAGTTAGACGGGCACTAAATAAATACATGTAATCCAATAACAATGAATAAATCTGTCCAAAACACCAAGATTTTTGAATGGTTGAAATGTGTAACATATGAATCTGTTGCTCTGTATAGTACATGAGTAGGCTCCACTCACTTTTCTCTCTCTGTCTCTCTCTCTGTCTCTCTCTCTCTCTCTCTCTCACCCCCTCTCTCCCTCTCTCTCTCTCTCTCTCACTTTCCCCATCTCTCTGTCTCTCTCTCTCGCTTTCTCTCTCTCTCTCTTTCTCTCTCTCTCTCTCTCTCTCTCTCTCTCTCTCTCTCTCTCTCTCTCTCTCTCTCTCTCTCTCTCTCTCTCTCTCTCTCTCTCTGTCTCTGTCTCTGTCTCTCTCTCTCTGTCTCTCTCTCTCTCTCACTTTCTCTGTCTCTCTGTCTCTCTCTCTCTCTCTTGCTTTCTCTCTCTCTCTCTTTCTCTCTCTCTCTCTCTCTCTCTCTCTCTCTCTCTCACACACTCTCTGAATCCATGCTTGTTTTATTGCTTCTTTTCAACTTAGATCTGACAAGCTCTTAGGAAGCTATCTCCTTTTTATATGCAGATGTCTCAACAGATGCAGGAGAGAGGAGCAAACTATTGGTCTTTCTATTGGACACTTTCTCGCTCTTATCGGCACATGAATTAATGAGCTGAATTAGAAATAGATATGGAGAATTTGGACTAAAGATACTGTGCTCTCATCTGCAGAGGTGTTTTCTCTCCGCAAAGATCTCATCTCTCAAACATTCACCCCCACAAAATCATCCTTAATCGCTATTTAAAAATTACAGTATGTGTAGGAATAAAGTAGCAGAATGACTCTTACATTTGGTGTCACGTTATGGATACACATCCCGAGGAAATTATGGAACAAGCCAAGAGAAAAGACTAATATGACAAAAAAAAACCCACACATGCAGTCATCCATCATCCAGACATCTCACATTCAGTTTCTGAGCGAGACAAATGCTGAAAGTTTTGAATGACCTACCCATACAGTAACAATCACTCTCTGATGATGAATTCACATTGTCAGGAACACTATGTGCCAAGCATGTCCACGATTCCGCCTTTCATATGCTTTCATATATATTCAGTATCAATGGACTCTCTTTGAGTAGGTGAAAAGTTATTTAACTAAAAATTAAATGCACCGATCAAATGGTCGGGGACTTTGGATTAATTTGCGAGTAAGGTGGAAAAAATATTTTACAGACTGCTTTTGTAATTTGGAAGGAAAGAAAGAAAGGAAGCAAAAATGAAGCAAAGAGGGACTGGAGAAAGAAATGCGTTAGAAAGAAAGTAAAGGGGACGATAAGCTATGTCAGAAGCGGAAAGGAAATTAAAAAGGAATCAGTGAAGTAGAGCAGAGGAACCAGGGACACCTTGCTTCACACTTTTTGGCTCCTGCCACAGGAAGGAAAAATAACGGCATGAAGGTACTGTAGGTCAGAAGGGAATCAAGGAATCAACCAATCAAAAGGAAAGGAATGATGAAGACACGATTGAAGAAACTACCGTCTACATTATTTAAATTAAGGCAAAACCAATACTCTTGATTGGGATCAAATCTAAATTCCTGATATTTGTATAAATGGTATGTAACAGCAGCTGACTTCATTATAAACATTCACCTAAAAAGATATCGTGAAATGATTAATTATATATTACAGTCTGAATGATCACTCATGCATGACTTTGCTGACACCATTCCCAGGCTAATGCACGTTTTGAAACTGCAGCCTCGATTATTGTATTGTTATTTTCTCAAATATCAAACATACTCATTTACAAGCATCTCATCAATAATGATTTGGGCTCCATTTCTATGCGCAGTCATTATCATGGAGGCAGAACACAATCAATCAAAATTTTAAAGTTAAAATAGAAAGTAATGGTTTTGGGTGCTCTAGTCTTCACTCTCAGTGTGCTTTTACCATGTAGGCTAAAAGGGATGACAATTGAGTTGGGCAACAAACTCTTTGCAGCTATAACAGAGGGTCTTGGTCTGTTTGAGTTGATGAGTAAAGGTTGGGGTTCTCTCTAGCCCGTGATTCTGTTAGTGTCCCTTGATGCTAAAAGAGTCAAACCACCAAATGTCCTCAACTACTGGCCTGCATGGAGAGAGAGAAACAAATCTGCCTCCAAACCCCCACACTGTCACGTTGTGCCCGAAGCGACAGAGTAATCGCTTTGTGCGCAACAAACTGGAGATAAGTGGATCACCAAAATAGCAGTCACAGAAAGGAACTTTGTCACAAAAATGATATTTATTACTAAACGGACAACAGAAAACACTGGTCAAAAAGAGAACCAGGAAATAAATGTAAAGAGGCAACAGAAAACGCTTGCGGAAAAAAACGACAAGGAGAAAATTTAGGCAAAATACCGTGATCACTCACGAGAGGATATCTAGGAACGCAACAATTGTCAATAGTCTTTAAGGCAATGTTTTAACCGAGAAGGAATAGGCAATAGGGAATGGCACGGCGTGGAATACTCCGGCAGTGAGTTTACTGCCAGAGCGCCTAAATATAGCAGGTGCCTATCGCCACAAATGGGTGGCAGGTGTGCAGGCGGCAAGCAAGAACGCCTGCCCCTTGCTGTCAAATATGGAACGTGACACACACCACCCTCAGCGAGTACCTTCCAAACGTGAATACTCTATAAAACAATTTTCATCTCTGACATTTGTTTTAAAAATGATTTGTTTGCCTCTGCAAAGCTATACGGATATCCTTTGTCGATGAATGGTGTTGTTCAAATAAATGCATCTTGCCTAAAAGTGGACCTAAACAGACGTGTCTATACAATGGATTTGAAAGCGCTTACCGGTAGGTTGTTGACATGTTAGAGCAGTGATTCTCAACCTTTGAGACAAGGCACATGGTTTAAGTCCGCAAAATCTCACGGCACACCACCAAACAAAAATGTCACACAAACATATTTGAAAATGAGAAGATCAGTTGAAAGTGTTCCATTAATCTGCTATGCATGTTTTTGGAAGGGAGGAAACCGGAGCACCCAGACAAAATCCACGCAGGCATGGGGAGAACATGCAAACTCCACACAAGACGGCAGGAGCCAAAATCGAACCTTATATCTCTGCACTGTGAGGCGGACGTGATAACCAGTTGATCACTGTGCTGCCAATTTTCTGACCAATTCGGTAAAATTTAATTATTTCCCACGGCATACCTTATGAGCTCTCACGGAGCACTAATGTGTCCTGGCACACTGGTTGGGAATCACTGTGTTAGAGTGAGGAGAAAGCTATGTTAGAAGGCTCTGCCCATCATCGTGGAGGGCATTGAAGGTGTGGAGGAATGGATGCGCTGGGGAAGGTCAGAGGCCAAGTGCATTCACAAGATCAGAAATGAACGTGGAGACGATCAAAAGAGTATTGAAGTAAGGTGAGGACTTTTAAACCCATAGAGCACAGGTGTCAAACTCAAGACTGGCGAAGACCAGACACATGATTTTATGTGGCCCGCGAAAGCAAATTATGTGCATTGTTTTTTGCTATAATACCAAAATTGCACATCGTCTTCACTTTTAAAAACATTGGGATATTGCAAAGATATTTTATTACCAGTGACCCATTTACAATAAATGTCATAATATTTGAACACACAGTTTTTACTGGTGCTCACGTCTCAAGTTATTCATCCCATTTGTTGTTTGTATGTACTGTAATATGGGGCAGTCATACATTTATTTAGATTCAGTCACAACAGCCCTGCGAAGGAAACTATAACTCTGATGTGGCCCACAACAGATATGAGTTTGACATGACTGCCGCAGAGAATGCTCTTAAGGTAATCAAGTCTGAATGAGATGACGGCATGGATTTATATTATGGAAGCAGCAAAGGATAATAATGGGCAAAGGTAAGTATACTTTTGCATAAACAACAGCTTTTCTTGTTATATACACACAATCCAAAACATCTTTATTTATATCACTCTTACGCAACAGCTACAGCTATAACAAAGTGATTTTACAGAACATTTAACATAAGATGAACAATAAAATGGCTTGAGTGTTGAAAAAAGAGGCAACTGCCAGATGTGATCCCAAGATCACAGATTTGTGAAAACGGAGACTGCATGGGTAAGGGAACAATTGTTAAGTCACAAATCATGTGATGCACAACTAAAAAGAAAATTGCTAGCGTGAATGGTTGTTTTTCAGTATGCCCTGCGATTGGCTGGCAACCAGTTCAGGCTGGATTCCGCTTGTTGCCCAAAGTCAGCTCGCATAGGCTCCAGCACACCTTCGACCTCGTGAGGATGAAGCGGTTCAGAGAACGGAAGAATGGATGGATCTTTTTAAATCATCTGGAATTTTATCTTGTATTTGGTTATCACTGCTATTGATTATAAACCAAGGAAATTAGCGACATTTGTGATTCCAAATCAGTATGCCGTGGCTAGATGAACTTCATACATGATTTATATAATAGTAATTAATAATAATAAATTGAAGTGCATTTTAAGAGAGGTTTAACATACACCAAAAAATAGTTAAATTACCAGTACTTGTTTATGTTTTGACAGGCAGCTGCATGACTCCTTCTACTCCTCCTACCATGATGTATGTATCACAGACAGAACATTAACATCTTATGTGCAGATGTAATGAAGAATGAAGAACAAAGAACAGAAAGTATCTTGTTTCATTTTCCATGTTTGATGTACATAGTGAGCTTAATATGGCATTCGACATGGTATGCTTCCACTCAAGCTTCAGAAGGAAAAATAAAGTAACATGGCTGTTCGATGGTCTCAGACTGTCTGAAGCCAGTGTAATTGGTTTCACTTTCCTTGGCGGACAGATGCTGTGAATGTTCCACATATACTTTACAAGCTGTGTTTCACTGGCTGTACAACTCTTACTTGAAGAGGCCTTTCCTGAAACAATGTAATAATTTGTACATCTGGGAACACTGTGTCCAGAGATGTCACTTTACACTAAGCCCCAAAATCTTGAATGACGCCTGCGTCTTTATTTTCACAGCGCAGGTGCGCTCGAGCGCAAAAATTGGCGCATCTGGATTTTCATGCTGGTAAATGCCTAATTTCGCGTTTTGGGGATTTTGGCGGTGCCATTTATTGTTTGATCTCAGCAAGGCACACATTTTGATGACAACAACTGTCAAATGCATCAGCCAAATGCATCGCTGAGATTGAATCAGGTTGGTAGGCGATCTGCGATCACCCCAGTTCAAGATTTTTCATCACCAACATCAATACGGGCTTATACGGGATAAAGGTGGACAGAGAGGGGGATTGCCTAATATTTAACAGGAGGTCATTCCAATGAGAGGGACCAGCAAATGTAAAAACTCAATCCCCTCTGAGACTCCGCTTTGTCCTCTGTGCCCCCATCTAGTCCACTGACCTGAAGCATCAGAGAGGTGCGTAGGGTTGGAGCAGCTCAGAGAGGTAAGGTTGGGCGAGATGATTTAAAAGCAAATCAAATCTTTAAATGAACTCTAAATTGTGCAGGGAGCCAGTGAAGGGAGGCCAGAATTAGATTTACGTATAGTCCCTCCTAAGAGCTCCAGTTGGCAGGTGAGCAGAAGCATTTTTGACCTACTAGAGATGGTTGAGGGAGGACTACCTGACTCCAAATAAAATAGAATACAGTAGTTCAGCCGAAATGTAACAAAGACATGGATCTGACTGCATTAGATTCTCATCTGCAAATTCCATAATGTGATCAACTGCTGTATGGACAACATAGCGCTCATTCTGTTGGCTTCTCTCTCTCTGCCTTTCATCTTTCATTTAGGCTGGAGGCATTGATTTAATGTGCCATTGACATCAAACCCAGTCGCCATCGTTTATTCTCTCCAGTTTCATGAAAGCGAGGCTTCACAGGTACTCAGGTCGGCTTTGATACAGGATTTACGGTACATCAAAAGGTCATATTACCTATCATGTATATGTCATGGAGATGTCCTTCAGGAAATGTGAAAGGAGGATTAAAAACTGCATACATCCTTGGCCAGTTTGAAAGAATGACATTGACAAAGACAGTGGTTTCATTAGAAAATGGATGCTGCTGCATTTGAATGTGATTTGTTTTTTACTTTAAAGGAATATTGTGTAATGTTTATCTGATCTTTCTTCAAAAAGTGTCAAGAATACAATACAATACAATACATGCTGATTTATATAGCGCTTTCACAACAGCGGCAGCTGTAACAAAGTGCTTTACAAAACAGTCAACATAAAGTAAAACAATAAACACAACACATAACATAAAACACGGACAGTCGTGCAGTCCTAACCACTTTTCCGTCACACGCTTTGTCGTTTGAAGCAGTTTGAGATGAAAGAGGAGAGAATCAAAGTGTCCAGTGGATCAGAGAAGCCATGCTCAAAATGTGCACACGTCGGCTACAAGCTAAGTTTCAAAGTCAACAAGAAGCTGTAGCATCCATTGACGAAAAAAGAGATTGGTTCACTTCTCCTGTCCCATGGAAATCCATTTCAATTCCAAGCGGCGACTCACGGTTCCAAATACGCATCGGCGCTCTTCGCCAACGCTCCTCTCTTCTCATCCTCAACTTCAGCGGCCATCCATCCAGCCGCACCAACGCCGACTGTCCAACAGCGCTGACATAGCCACTGAACAAATCGGGGTTGTGAAAAATGCTGCCCATTACTGGCGCAAAAAACGCAAGCGCCCCAGGTCTGTCCAGCACCGACAGTCAATGGCGCCAACATTCCTCCCAATCAAAATCTGTGCTGGTACAGGCGTGCTGCTGAGAAGGCGCAACCACCAAGCACAGATACTGCTCCTTTGACGAATGTCGTGACCAAAAAGCGCTGAAAACAGTCCATATCAGGTCCACACAATGAAACAACAAACAACATGTGACAAAACAAAAGACAAAAACAGCAAAAAAGAACAAAAAAGCAAGGCTCTTGAAGAGCACAAGAAAGTGAAGTTTCAAGATGTTAAAATATTGCCAAGGTCACAAAGACAGCATGTGTAGATTCCCGGAGTTCTTCTCCAGATGTTTATTTTGACTTGCTGACAACTTAATGACTTTGTTTGTGCGTGTTTCTTCATTAGACTGTAAACTCTAACCAATAATATTGCTCCATTAATTTGCCAGCCTTATTGGTGGATTGATTTTAATTAGACTTGCTTGATGGGAAGTTAATCTCCATCAATTATGTAAGAGACAACAGAATAACAATGATGGAGCCACACTCCTCATTATTCCTCTGCTGATGATTTGCTTTGAGCGTGGGATGACAGACATTGTGGGCTGGCCTCAATCTGTCATATTTCAATATGAAATATTTAAAATAATCTATTTTTTCAAAATCTCAATTTCTATAGGTTTGCCTGAACTATATGAAATATTTTAAATGAGTCGCATCTCTCGGTCCAGTCACAGATGGTGCGTGTCTTTCGAAACAAGTTTCACGTAATCTGTGTTTGTGCTTGTTCCATCTAAAAGTAGACAATGTCATGATTACAAGTGTTTAATACAAGTCCCTCCATGTAACATTGCTCTGGTAGCATGATAAAAACGATGAGAGGAATCAGACTTCATAACTCTCATCCTAAAGCAGTAAGTCTCGAAATTCTACACAAAGGACCACTTAAAAAATACCACCATCATTCCTAACATTAATTTACATTCTAACAGCAGGTCTGAATGTTCATCAAATATGAGGTTCATTTCCTAACATTATATTGGATATTATTGTAAGCCATTATAACATTACGCAGAGTTGAAACATGAACACTGAGCTTAAAAACTTAAAATAATAAAAATACAGAAAATCACTGGATGACCTGCATGAGGAATTCTGCCGTCGCTTTTGTGATTTTGGAAAAATTGACAGGGCACGTCAAATGGTGTCATGTCCCTTCTCACAAGACCCGGAAGTGCCACAGGAGTTGCAGTTGGAACTGATAGATCTCCAATGTGACATGATGTTAAAGGACAAGTTCCACTTCCTGAAACTGGATGAGTTTTATGCTTCGTTAAGTGCAGCCAAATTTCCAAACATCCAGACTATGGCACAGAGAATGCTGGTGTTGTTTGGCTCGACATATGTGTGTGATGAACACCAAGAAAGCACCCCACAGATCCCAGATGAGTGATGAACATCTCAGATCTGTTATGTTTAATATGTTCTGATATGTTAATAAATCTATCTTGTGCTGACCAGGCCCATCTATCAAATTTCAAAAGTCAATGTGGCCCCTGAGCCAAAAGGTTTGTCCACCCCTGTTCTAGTAGATGTGCATTCACTCTTTGTAACTTTGTTTTGGGATTGTATACCATAAATGTTTTTCCTCATGTAAAATATGTGCCTCAAAGGCATTAGGGCCTGCCCCAATTTACCATGACATCGCACAATAGAAGGTTTGGACTCTGGAACACTCATCGAACCTGTGACCCGGGGTTGATCCACCTTCTCAAGGGCAGGGTTAGCCCGAGCCAATTCCCACAAGCTCAACTCATGGACAGAAGCTCATATCAGGAAGGAGTGGATTGGCCAATAGTGATGTAATGGACCTAATGAACGTGTCCAACTCCTCCTCCACGTCCAGGCAGCTGGCCAGGCAGCATGAGCTCATATGTCCTTGGAAAAAAATAAATGAGCAAGGGGCATCTTTCATTCTTAAGTAGGCCCTTGACAAATGAAATGGGATGGAGGCACTTTTTTTTCATAATACTTCAGAGAATAAAAGCATTGCGCTGCATTAAATCCACCAATCAGTGGGGGCAGCTTTCATGTAATAAAATTAATGTCACATCAAATGAAGCAACCTTTTTATTGGCTTTCTTTCGTTAGCTGTGTGCATGTGAATGATACATTTTCCTGGAGGCTACCAAAGAACGGTGGATAATTCCATTTAGTTAAAACGTGCATCCAATGGTAATTTAACTTCCACTGTTAAAATATATGTAATTTGTTTTAAATTAAACGTTTGGTTTATTTTTTAAATTTAAATGTACCTATATAACACATAACACAAAGGTATACTAATCGATCATTCAGATTCAGTTTTTTCTAAAATCTGCTTGTAGATTATAATCTGTCTAACACTGACCTCGCGTGGCCAATAATTGCAACTTGAATAACAATGCAGTGTTCATTTTCCATGTACGCAAAATATGTTCCAGGTCTTTTTTTTTTTGACTACCATACTACTACCATATTGTAATCATTGACTATAGAATTATGAATTACAAATCTTTTCAAAATTTCTTAACAACCTCCCTGACATTAACAAACGAATACACAAAATCCAGGTGTGCAGAAAACCTTGTAGCAACTGTACAAAAGAATGTTTTTTAAAATGTATTTTTATTAGTCTTAATTTTGGGACATCTTTCAGGTATCCCTCCCCTTTGCATTCTGTCATACAGGTCAAAATTGAACTGCACAGTATGCATTTAAATTAAGAGTGACTTCAATTTGCTCCTACACAACCCCACCCAACAGTCAAATAAATTTTCATTGAAGTGGTTTTCTGTTGGCATCTTAATGTAAATCATTTGTGTTTGCCTGGGCGATTTACGCCCCGTTGCGGAGACATTACTTAAAATTTCGAATAAACGTTGAGAGAGGTGGTTCTATCGTATTCAAAGAATCATTACATCTTTGTCATTCGAAGATGTATCTCTTTTGCTCTGCGGAGAAATTAATTAATTTGAATCGTAAGCTCACAGCCACTGAGGCAGGGGTGTCGAACTCTGCATGTTAATAACATGATGTTATCCAAGTCTCCCTGTTGCAACACACCTGATTCAAATGAAGAGGTTCAATATCAGGCTTCTGCAGAGCTTGCTGATGATCTGATCATCATTCGACACCTGTGCACTGAGATCTCGTTATTGCTTAATAATCAACGACTGCTACTTGCAAGTTGAGATGTTCTCTACTTTTTCGGGGACAGTTCAAACATTACATCAGAGTACTGGAAGAATATGTGAAGTATCTGAAATTACACATTCTAATTTGATATTTTTCTCTATTTGATGTTCATGCTTCGATTAAAACAAAAGTTACTCACCAGTTACTCAGTATTTACTCTTATTCAAGTATGAATACCACGATTTAGGTACAATATTTAGCTATCCTACTCACATCAGGTTAAAGACAAATAATGTTTATCAGATGTTCACATACAAAAGCCTGTCCAAATAAACTTTTTATTTAATATTACTTAGACAAAATCAGCTCTTCATAGAATAACTTCATCCTTCACTCACTGTGGTTAGTTCAACACAACAATGGAGCACTACATTAAATGTGTATTCACAGTTTAAGGATCCAATCCATCACGGGTGTCTTGTGATGCATCAAGCACTGATGGAAGAGGTAAGAAAGACATCTGTCTTCATGGGTTATAGCTTTTCCCCATATTAGATGGCAAATAATTGGCTGTTCATCAACAACAATAAATGAGAGGCCACATGACTTATTTCCCTTAAAAATTGGACCGTAATGATGATGGAGCTGACACCTGTTATCACATTCTCGCACTCTGGGATTTGTGACGCCCCTGATAACTCCCAACCTTTGTGAGCCCTCACTTCCTGAACAACCCTCGTGCCATGCAGGTACACATCATGTACACTTGACATGCGTTGTGTTGCAAAACAAATGCATGCCACAAGGGTTAAAAAACCCATGCATGGCATGCATTTTTTTTTGCAACACAACGCATGTCAGGTGTACATGATGTGTACCTGCATGGAACGAGGGATTAAACACTCTTCGCTTGGTTCCTGAAACGACTTATCCTATTTCACCTTCTCTCTGCCTCCTTCATTTTTCCCTGACTTTCAGTGTAGCACACGATTGTTTTGTTGATCAATCGCTGAATCTAACGGAAGAAAAAGTTTAAATTCCCTTATCTAAATATAAAAAAGAGACATTATTTCAAATTGACAGTGCAGAAAAGGCAGACATTAACATTATTTAAGATTCAGCTTTTGGTTCGGTCTGTCATATCTATCTATCTATCTATCTATCTATCTATCTATCTATCTATCTATCTATCTATCTATCTATCTATCTATCTATCTATCTATCTATCTATCTATCTATCTATCTATCTATCTATCTATCTATCTATCTATCTATCTATCTATCTATCTATCTATCTATCTATCTATCTATCTATCTATCTATCTATCTATCTATCTATCTATCTATCTATCTATCTATCTATCTATCTATCTATCTATCTATCTATCTATCTATCTATCTATCTATCTATCTATCTATCTATCTATCTATCTATCTACCAGCAAAACTGTTGATCATTGTTCTGCAAAGTTAAATCAGAAGTAAAACTAATGTCTGCTTTCATGGAGGACTACAGAAATTCTGAGGATTTGGACACTTTATATATTATAACAAGGATGAATTGAAATGCCATGAATATATTTTAGACAAAAAAAATTTAGACAAAGAAAAATAGCAGTGTACTGTAAAATACAAGTTAAAAGAATGATTGAAACATAATTAAAGAGACTGCAAAGAAATAAATTGATTTTATATAGTGTCATTTCTGTGCAATTCACACACACGCACACACACACAAACAAGCACACGCACGCAAGCACGCACGCACACACACACACACACACACACACACACACACACACACAAACACGCACACGCGCACACACGCACACACACACACACGCACACACACACACACACACACACGCGCGCACGCACACACCAGTGGTTTTGTGTATTATGTACCTGTAAGGGGTATGGTCATGCGGTTCGTTAAGTTGTTAGCTACTGATTTATGTTGGTTATGTAAATTAGCCCTAATCTTAGCTCACAATCCAGCAACTTTTAGAACGTGTCAGAAATAGATAATCTATATTCCTGCTAATCTATCCATCTAATATAATAATCTAATTTCCTGCGACATGACTGACACACGACTTAACTCCTTCGTCACCCCCTGCTGGCTTCCTTGTCTCCTTACATCTCCCCCCGCCTGATTATCTTCTCCCTGACCTTCTCAATTCTGCCTTTCACTTTTCACCCTCTCCTCACCTTTTTATATTGTTATTCTTTGACCTGACGGCCTTCACATTGTCTTCTCACTCCGCTTTCACCACTTCATTCCTTCCTTACTCCCCTCGTGCCACTTCATCCTTTCTCACCCCTTGACTTCCTCCCTCTCCTCCTCACTGCCTTCTTTGCCTCCGTCGCCCTCTTTGTTTCCCGGAAGCTCTTTTGCTTGTTGGACTTGTGTTCTTCTCTTCACTCTTCCCTTCCTGAGTAATTGAAGTAATTTCCCACCTTGTCTATGATAAATGTGTCCCACTCTCCTGCCATGCCCTTCTACGTAAACCGGCCTAATTAAAGAAAACATTCCATGATTGCCTATTTTTCCTGGAGCGTGACAACCTATTATTCTTCTCCGCACCTGATTAGAGAGTTATTATGCTTAGATTTAGATTGATTTAAGCGGGCAGTCTAATAAAAGACTACTTGAGCATGATTTAACGTGGGGGTGGGGGTACTGCAGGTTTCGAAGCCAGTCACCATGTGTAATTGTTATTACTGCTTCGTGATCAGAGCCGACTGGCAGGGAGAGTCGAGAAATTGAATTAGAAAATTAGAAGGTCACTGGCTGTACAACAGGTGACATTTTGGGACATTCTTGCCACAATTGAGCTGTCAGGAGCAGCGGCAGATTTGTCTAGAACAATAAATCACATCCATCACCACCAGCAGAAACTGACATATTTCTATCAAAGCAAGATTAATGTCTCCATCAGCAGTGGCTCACAATCAACAGCAAGAGCGGAATGCAGAACGGGCCTCCATTGCCTCCTTGGGTTGTGGCCTTGTGACCTGCTTTGATTACCATATTCGTGGAAACCGCAACAGCAAAAAACAGTCCTGGACGTCACACTTGTGTTGGCATATTCTCGAGCCACTGAGGGTCGTTTTGGCCAACAGTCATATACCATTCTCGGCCGCGTGTGTTGCTAACTAAAAACCAAGCCCAGTAACTGTGTCCCTGCTTGGCACTCATTAGCATATCGACTGCTCACTGACATGGCTGTGCAGCATTTTGATAAATGACATGGTTAGAGCTCAAATGAGCAATTTGACCCGGGCCACACCACCAGAGCGCTGGGGTGTGGCCCGCTTTGTTGGAGCTGAGGTGGAAACCTGGTTGGTACGCTTAGTGTTTGAATCAAGTCACGTCGCATTTCAAGTGCGGAAAGCAGCAGTGTCAGATCAGCATACTTTGACAATGCATTCTATGCACTCACGTTATCACTGCGTCACTGTGAGACTCACAGTGACACAGTGTGAGGAGTTACGGTGCGGGGATGGAAGCTTGATTCATGGCAAACACAACAAGGGGTGTTAAACCAGCCATTCATCGACACTGCCGTCTTGAGATGCGAGTGACCCAACTTAGGAGTTTTCCCAGGTATGAGCCGCCATCCAGACGATTTATTTATTTATTTTTGCTTTGAGTTGTGAGCGAAAAGTTGAGTGCACTGAGTGCATTGACCTATGCACATCGCAAGGCACCTGTGCCATATAATTTTCTGTGCTTTCTATGATTTTTTTCTATTGACCTGGTGCTGTATTTTCAGCCATCCTTCCCCTGACAGAGAGAGAGATAGAGAGAGAGAGAGACAACAAAGAGAGCCAGTGACAGAGAATGTGCAAGAGAGATGGTCAGAAAGAGAATTTAAAGCTCATGAGGAGGCAATGGAATCACAATAAATTGAATGTGGAGTTTATGGAAAGACGACGAAATGAAAATAAATGATGGCTGAGAGCACGGGGAGAAATCATTTATGCACGATGTTTATTAATTCTTTTGACAAATTAGATGCTGCAACAGCTGGCTGTGCATTAAAGGCGGACATTAAAAATAGTGGTGGTTCCCTTCAAGGATTAATGACACACTGGAGATGGCCATGATCTCTCACTCAAGACTTCATTATTCCAATTAATTGGCCCCTCTACTACTTGACTCGGCAGTCAAAATTAACAGCAAGAAACCTTTAAGTCAAATGGATGAAATGCCAGAACAGCATAGGAGAGCAAAAGTACGTATCTGAAGAGAAAGAGCTGAACTCATTAGAGGCAAGAAAAAAAAAGAGCAGCACTAACTACTTGTGAGCTCTGTGAAGGAAAGTGATCAACCCTAAAACAAACAAACAAAAAAATCCAAACACTGTATGCAGATGAATATTCTATATGTGCAATTGATTGCCCTGTCATATTGATCCACTTTTAAATACTGTATAATTATGATCAGTCTGGCGAGCTCTGTGGGGATCACTGAAGGCGGTGATTCTTCAGGTTTTTCTGACATGATTATAGAGAACCACTTTCTTTGTACTTGAAAGTAAAACATGTTTTCAAAGCACCAAATCATTGAATTTGCAAATAATGAAGCTTTTAATCAACTTTTACTTTGAACCATGTGAATGCAGCCACCTCATAATGCAGCTTCAAATAGTTTTCCTATTATTGCACAAAATTGCACTCATCTGTTTCTGAATGGAAACAAGTCAACATTTTTTAGATGGAATTTTGTTTTCGTCAAGAAGAAATGTTGATTATTGTGACATGTGTTAATACAAGGTGGATGTTTCTTTTATATTACCAAAACAATGTTTTGTATGCATTTCAAGTGATTTTAACAAGTAGCCACCCCAGGAATTAAAGGGGCAGCCAGAGGCACCTCATCTGGTTATCGACTAAATCTGGTCCGTCAGCAGAGCAGCTTGAGCTGATGTGAGCGAGGCCCAGGTGAGTCATGCTGCGTGCACACACAAGCTAAAGCCAACAAGACCAACGAGCCCTTTGTGTCCTCCTAGCATTGCAGTGTGCTTTTCTTCCGTGCTTCAGGCAATAAGCAGTCCGTTAGGATGGGTGATCATGAACTAGCGGCAATAAAGACGTTGAGCGGAGTTAAATGGAGGCCCAGACTCCCGCCTCGGGTTAACAGCTGTAAATTATAGCGCTAGTGTAGACGCCGGCGCCGTGTTTCCAAATGCTATCGGGTCTTTCACTGCATGACCGTGGCAAAAGACGGAGATTTTTCAACGTTTTAACCTTTGTATGGGAATTTGTGGGAATAAAGTAGAGCAAAGCAGGAGTTAACAAAATGAAGGCGAACTCAAAGTGCTTCACACAACCAAAGACAAACAAAACAGCTAAACCTTCAAAAGCAAAGCAGAGAAAAACAAATTAGCTTAGGAAATTTATCAGAAGAACAAAAATTGAGATATTCACATCTTACCAAAAGTAAAACTGTAAAGTCATTTAAAAGTAAATAATAATAATAATAATAATAATAATAATAATGAAAAAAGGAGCTTTCTAAGAGTACTAAAAGATGGTATAACTGGGAAAGTAAATATCTTTTGTGTTTTCCATGCTTGGCCAATAATACTTATTCTGTATCATGAAATTGAGGGTGAAAATAACTTAATCAAAGGTATGGGGGAGGGGGGTCATTTTTTGTTGTGGCTAGAACTAGAGCTGCAGCATTCTGAATGAGCTGCATCTGTTTGATACTCTTTTGGGGGAATACAGCCAGAAGACCGTTCAATAATCAAGTCACTTCTCATACAATAAACGTGTGTGTCTTCTTCGTGTGACTCAGCAGTTTGCAGCCAGGAGACCAAATGTGCTGAAATACAACAGGAAAATGCTGATTGATGAATGTGTCACACCGAGTCATTGGTCCCTTTCCTGAAACCCTCAACCCCAATTTTGGTTCATGGATCCAGCTCATTTATTCGAATGATGCACATGTCCTTGTTTAACATTTCACCAGTCAGTGTGTTTCTTGGGTGCAGATTAACAAAAAAGTCAATTATTATTATGATTATTTTTGTGTTAATTTCTGGCAAGGATGCCTTCTTGATGCAGCAGCGGGTTGGTTCGTCACTGTTGAACTTGTGCCAGATCTAATTCTGTTATCTCTTGCTTCGTCATTTGCACTAATTAATTATCCCTCCACCACCCTTTCATGAATTATGCGCAGAAGGGCTGCCTAAAATTTGAATTTATATGTATACTGTATCTGAAACAAATGCTATTATCATCATCAACTTTAACATAAACGTTTAATTCAGATTTACATCAATCTTTTGTCAACATATATTGATGCAATTATGAGTACCTGGAAGAGCTCTTTACAAAATCCATGGACCTTTATTATTATTAGTTCATAGAGTTTCATTCATGGAGTACATAATGATCTTTTTGAAGAGGGAGCGGGCACTGTGCTTGAAAGTGTCCATTAGACTAATTAAAACAGCCATTAACCCAAGAGTTTCCTTAATCTACTTTACACTGATGTTATAGTTTGGCTGTGGAAGTGGAATATTTTCAATAATTGAATGTGTATTTTAGAGGACATGAATGGAAGCTTTTATACACTTCCTAGATAAATGATTTACTGCTGTGTATGTTAAAGCCTCTTAGAAAAAAAGTAATTGGAATTTGCTTCTCTTGCCCAACCTGATTTAGGGCGAATTTTCTTATTAAATACGAATGGAAGTCCTGCTCTTGTTCAGGCCTCACACTGACAATTCGAACAAAAAGTGTGTGCACGCTGACTTTCCTAAAAGGAACTGCTTTGTATGTTGACCAGCAGGGGGCGTCTTGCCTCCATTGTTGATCGTGTCGACCGTCCAGCGCGGGTTTTCTTGACATGAAGCCACAGAGTGTCATTAATGGCCGTCTTTCCATCAGTCAGCTTTAATGAGCTGATTGCAAACGGAAATTGAGGTTTGGACAGTAACTGAATAAGCAAGGAAGGGTGGGGGGTGATGGTTCGGGGGCAACCCATCATCCTCCTTGGCATTAGCTTTAAACGTCGTTCAAAGCACATTTTTTTCCCTCTAAAAAGAGGCCATTAAGCACCAATAAGTGGGATCCATATGATCCGCCCAATAATGACATGTAATTTAGTGACAGTTATGTGTCTTTACGCAAATGTATGGAGGTGGCCTCTCCCCTGTAAGTGCCCGCTAACTCAATTGTGTTTGTGTATTTCTTCAGCTCTGGGTTTCATGTCCATTAGGAGCGTAGGGACGGTGACTCAGGAACGTAATGGTGCTCAGTGGCACCGCATATAACCCGTCTCCCAGCATCTCAAAGAACCCTGACTTGTTAATTGTATCTTCAATTACACAAATCGTGCATAACTTTTCCACGCTTATTAGGTTAATAATCAAGGGAAGTGTTGTGGAAGGGAGCTTGTATTTCAAGAAAATGTATACCAGTTGGATCATTCCACACACACACACAAACACACACACACAAACACACACAACAAAAAACAAAAGTATGTCGTTTTGAAAAGTCTCTGAGTTTCTCACGTGTTGTTGTTCATGTCAGTTGAGGAAATTGAGTAACCTCAAGATGTCAGAGGCCAGTTGCAGTTTGGAGTTGGATAGTTGCAGCAATTGTCTCGGGTTGCTCTTTGAAGAGGAGTTGCAACCTTTTATCTTTGTCCGACCACCGTCAGTTCATGTACCTGTAAATCAGTGCATCCCTTGACAAAGGTCCTTGATTGGCACCATGTCTGCGACTCAACGTGTAGTTGTTACGAGTGGACATGAAGGAGTTGAAAACAGTCAAATTGGAGCAAAAGCATGCAGTATCTTCCACGTCAAAGCATGAAGCCAATCACATCCTCGATATTGTATGAAAAATCATATAATGGATGGTGCTTGCGGTCAAGACTGGTGGTTGTAGCTAACAAGCTCACATATCTCTACTGGTGTTGGTTACAAAATTAAAAAAAACAAAAACAAAAACGTGTCATTTTATGTGTTTTATGTTAGATTAAAAAAAAACACCAAAATAATGACTCACATTTTGATGTTGAATCTGAATTGAGAATGGGAGGAATGAATGGTTCAAGGATTTGAGTTAACAAATTGTCATCAGTCTCCTCACGTCTCTATTAGTGAGACGTGCCTGCCACATTTCGGATGATATAGAGGTCCGACTCACCCTTTTTTTCCCCTCCTATTGTGTGTTTTTCCCTGTCATAACTTCTTCGCTGTGTCTGGGCCTAAGTAAATGTGAGGTGCCATTTTTTAAACAAGGCTAACGAATGAAGCTCCAATCAAAGGGCTGGTGACAGTGATGCATGGTCTTGCAGACGAGCTTTGAAAAACTGATGGATCTGTGACGGCACCGGTGCTTACATAAACTAATGCATGTAATTACATTTTCCATTCCCACTCTATTGTGCGACATCCTATTACAATATCATTAGAGCAAATGGGCTGCAAAAGTGATATAGTTTGCTATTTTGTGTTCTTCAGTCTGTATTTTTTTTCTGCAAAGGTTTCCCAACAAGGAAGTTGTCTTTGGTGATCATCAGTATGTCACGGTGTGACGTGGCTATAAACATCTCAGTAACGTTTACGATAGAATGAGCTTTGTCTCAGGTGATACAGTGCTGTTCTTTGTGTGTGTTTGCACGAATTTAGCATCCAGTGAGCTGTAACGTGTGTGTTCCGCGTCTGTGGCCCGCTACATATTTGTTATCCTTGGACCATGTCTTTATGCTGAGACATGCACTTTGGTGCTTGGAATTTCATGTTGCGGCTGTGCGTGGTGTGTATTTATATGTGCATACTGCTCCCTGGCTCGCCATGTCTGCATGTGCGTGCGTGTGTGTGTGTGCGTGTGCATGTGCGTGTGTGTGTGTGTGTGTGTGTGCGCGTGTGTGTGTGTGTGTGTGTGTGTGTGTGTGTGTGATGTCGCTGCACGTTGGGAGCTCATTAGGGGAGTGCCAGGGGAGCCGTGCCGCCTCAGACACCCCACCGCACATCCATCGCATCCCAACCCAACCCGAGTTCTCCCCGGCCCTCAGCCCTTCATCTGTACGCGTCACACCGAAGATATGCTGTCACACCCCGGGTGACGGCCGCACTTCAAGCCGCTGTCAGCCATGTCTGTCACATGTGGCAGAACTTAGCGAATGAAAATGGAAATGAGCCTTTGAGGTCATTCTTCAGTTGGAATTTACACACTATGTGCTTTTTTTCCCCCAACAAAAACCCTGGTTTTAGTGGACATTTAATTTACAGTGTTATAAATAAAGATGTGGTTGTTGAGTATATTTTGCTGTAAAGGGGATGAAGGCTTTTTGATGTGGACCAAGAGTCCTTCCTCTGCTTTAATATTGAATATCAGCATGTCTAAATGAGGTGGCCGCATAAACCTTTCATCATGGGGGAGGATAATCTCTGCATTATTAGTGTCCATACCAATCTTCTCTCTAGCACGATTTTTCCCTCCGGACTCGCACTGAAGGTTGCAACTGAATATCAGAGAAATATTTTTATCCTTTTTTGTTTGTTTGTTTATCTCTTTTTTTCTACTTTTATGCTGAACTACATTTGAATTTGTTGCAAATGAGGAAATTGGGTCACAACAGAATTAGCTTGAGCAAGAAAAAAAAAAACAGGCAATGAGTGGAGGCTCGACTGCATGAAAAGAAATGAGCAGTGTAACCTCATCAATCTGCTTTGATATCCCAAGTCCGTCACGCGGGCTGCAGGTTCCGAATGTGATTTTGGGTCATCCCGAATCACGACTGGCGGGAGGAACGTTCTGTGTTTTTATTAATACATTCACAGTTGGATTTGGCTGCAGCATCCTTGTTAGCTCCAAGCACATTTGAGAGTGGGCTGATAGAAGATATTTGTGGATGCACTTAAATATATCCAACTTGTGGTTTCCAAGCAACAGCTTGGGAAAGTTACTGTGGAAACCAACAAATGGCAGAATATTGAAAACAAACATGCTCTGCCTTTTGTGTTAATTTATGTAATGTGAGGGATCAGTGTACTTGCTGGAGGAGTGACCGTGAGCGCCTGCTGTAAAAATACCCTGTACAGTACTCAAATTAAAAATGGTGACACAACAGACTGAAGCGGGAGCTTTGCCTCTCTGCCTGTGTTTGACAAATGAGACTTTCATTGGATAATTATCGTTTTCGGGATCGCAAACGCGTGAACAAGATTTGTCACTGTCACGTTGTGTGTTTAAGGGCATATTAATCAAGTGATTAATTGCCAGATATTAGCCGCTGAATAGGACCCATGTTCCCTTTCAAATGCTGCTTTTATTGTTCTTTTGATTTTTTTTTCCTTTCGTCATCTCATTTGGTGCCTGCACTTTGGTTTTTATTTGCGAGGTCATCAGCAGTTTATGTGGGCATCTTGACACTTTGACATCAAACAATTTGATGTTTTCATTTTTATAAAAAGAGGTAGGCCTATCCCCATATTGTACTTTTCAATTGATTCGACCCAAAGAAAAAATATACATTTTCCTCCAAAATATTAATTAGGTGATCATTCATTAACATCACTCACAGCAGTAGCCTAATGTGCAAAACCCAATTTCTCTTAGAAATTAAGCGTCAGTGATACTTGATGGATGTAATACCTAAACACTCTGAATAATTTAAAATGTATTCACACTGATCTCGTTTTGATTTGAATCAGGTTCAATTCTCTGAAAACCACTAGAGAGCGCTACGATGATGTGTGATGCAGCCTCGACACGCACACGCACACGCACACGCACATTACCCCCGTTCCCAAACACACGCACACATACCACACACACACACGCGCACACACACGCACGCGCACACACACGCACGCGCACACACACACGCACACACACACACACACACATTCACACGCACACACACGCACACACACACACACACGCATACACGCACACACACGCATACACACACACACACACGCACACACACACGCACACACACACACGCACACACACTCATACACGCACACGCACACACGCACACGCAATGTTTGTGCGCAACTTCAAAAAGAAAAGAAACGGAATTGGGTGTAATTGGGCCTTTTTGCTCTCCTCCAATTCTGCGACACATCCCTCAACCTCTCGTCTTGGATGCACACTTAAGTTTTGACAAATGTGATATTTCTGTTAAATAGTTAATGGTGGTACAGGACGGTGCACCGCGCACATCAAAGGGCATACATGAATACGTAGCGCTCATGTTATTTCTTGTTCTGTTTAGTCTCCCGGGGAGAGGAATCGCACTCGAAAAGATCGTCCTGTTTTTTCTTCCCCTTGCCCTTAATAAAGCCTGATGTTGCTTTTCCTAAAGGTAAAGCACCTCGGCGTGCAAATGAGGGCAGGGGAAAAAAAACGGAGCTGCGCAAACGAGGGGGCCGAGCCGGATGATCTGAGAACGTTAAGAGGCACGCTTTGAAGAAAATTCCATCAAAAGGAAAACAATAAGTGAGATGGCGTTCACAAAGCGAGCCGCGTTAAATACCTCGCGTGGTTTCGGGAACCCTTGAAATCTCAATTGGCGCCATTAACTGGCATCTGGAGAACAATGAGTTGGATCGGTGGGAGATTCGTAAATGGCTTTCAGCGCTTCCTCTGCTGATGAGGCTGCACACCTTCTTACCCCCCAGCTGGGAAAGCAACTCAGTGTTTCATATTTCGGATGTTCCATTTGTCATACTAATGCTTCTTTAAGTATGAATCCTCAAGCCCTTCGATTTCTCGTCATTGCCCTTGCACGTGTGAAAGTGTGAATCACAAACGCACGTATAGATGTGCACTTGCCTTTTTGCGCTGGTGACAAGTCAAATTTGAGGTCAAACGACAGGACGAAAAAATCATCTATAGCTGAGCCGAGGAGGTGCTTGGTGCAGTGTGTGTGTGTGTGTGTGTGTGTGTGTGTGTGTGTGTGTATAGCAGCAGATGCCATGAAGAGGTGGAGCCGGCTTCCTTGCTGACATCTTCTCCAACCTGCTATGACACAAATAGACTTGCCGTCACATGACGTACAGGCGGTGACACGTGAGGCCAGCCAGAGGAAAGGGAAGAGGTCTATGGGAAATGGATTGAGACCGTAATACGGTGGGACCTTGACTTATGAGTTTAATTGCTTCACTGGGCAATGGTAAATTTTAATCAGAGGTGGCTTTATGTGTCCCTAAACACATTTTTTTCCATTCATAAAGATGATTGCATATTTGACTATATCACACAGTATATTATTGTTATTTTCTCATTATTATTATGAAAATGTTTTCGAGAAAAATGAGAGCAGTCGGAATCAGCGAAAACCCCCCCATTTAGGAACGTTTTCCGTATCTCTGATTGAAAACACATCATAAAAATACATAGCCCGTCCGAATGTGCGGTGCCTAAACTTGTCCGATTTCCAACGAGTTGGCATTCTGTCCCTCCGAAATGACGTGACAAATTGAGATTCATCACGGAATGTTAATCTTCAACTCAAAAACGGCACTGATCTCAAAGTCAAAGTGATGCAACGCGGCCCTCTTCTGGTGTTTGTTGGTCATTACAGTAAGGCCGAAGCTCAAACTATACAGACGAGCTGGGCGGGACACTCTTCTATGTATACCGATTGCAAAGGTACTTGGCGAATATATTTGTCAGTGGCAATAAATGGTTGGATAAGCAAAATCCTTTTGTTGTTGTTCTCACCTTCATTGCTTTTTGCCTTTACCCTCACTTTTCTTAGTTTCAACAGATTCTCTATCTTTTCCTGGCCATACAGTTGGTCTGTAGCTTACAGTAGATATGATTTCGACTCCCTCGGTTGGCGTTATAGCCTTCATCCTATCCTTAAGTGTGTTAATGTTTAAAAAAGACACTGGGCAAACTCTCTGCACAACTTCTGAGGTCTGTGACATTCCTGAGGCGATATCACCTTCCCTGTGTCTCCAGTCTCGAGGGTCTTTTAAACAGGTGAGATGAAGATGACCACTGGGGCCCTTCCCTTGGGACCAAAACATCCTCTCTGTGATACAGGCAAGCTTGGTGCGACAGTTGTGTTTGGCATTTTGGCTGCGAAGTCAGCGGCCGCATTAGAGTGCCACGGGCCGCTATCTGTCACCTCGCGGGTACCAAAGACGTTGACGGGAGCAGAGAGGGGCCAGGTGGAGGTACAGATGCCAGCCTCCATTTGTCAGCAAGGCCAACGCCACTTAGTGTCCACTTAGTCACTTGGGCATCCATGCTCATTTGTCTCCTCAGCCCTGTCCAAACAAGAGAAGGTTGTCCTCAAGAATTCGTTTATTGCTGTCAAGGTAGATAACTTTCAGGAATTCAACGCCCAGTGGCACTGCGGTGAGAGCTCGTAACACTTCTTGGCTGCTCTATTGTTTCATTGCGGTTAGCTCAATGTAGTGAACTTTGTGTGAAAGCAGCAATGCCGAACTCATTGTGGTACAGAGGCCACATGCAGCCTAATTTGATATCAAGTGGTCTGGACCAGTAAAATCAAAGCATTATTATAAAAACCATTATGTTGGTGTTTTGTCTTAGTTTTAATGGAAAAGCAATGCAAGCACATGAGTAAAATCATAATATTAACTATTCAATGGCATAACAACCTCCAATTTCCGATTACAACATGCAATCTGGTTCAGTATATCATCTACTTGTGTAGATGATAACTGATCACAGTGATCATATATAAAGGGACAAAACTCTTAGTCTGAACACTTTTGGATTGCATGTAAAATGAAACCAGTTGATGAAGATATAGAATTTATTTCCCCTTCTATTTTTTTTTTTTTTATAAAAATGGAATCATAAAACGTTCCTGAAATGTATGAACATAAGGGAGAACTACTTTAAATATAAAGTAAAGTAAAAGTATTGCCTTGTAATTGTACAGAAAAAAATACATTTTACATACGGTATATATTTTTCTGGCATTGCGTGAACAACAGGATTCCAACAACAATTTCTTTTGGAGTGAAGCTGTTGACAAACGTTTCTTTTTTCAAACGACAGTATTATATATATATAGTATATATATAGTAAGGAGTTCTCATTCGCTCCTACAATATCTTTCATATTATTTTATACTTTGAAATTCATCCTGTCTGGCTGATTGAACCTCATCCAGGACCAGCAGTATTTTTCACACCATCTGACTCCTGTGTTATATAATATACTGTGACTCATACATTTATCCCACCACATCCACACATAATATTTGGCCATAAAGAGTGCTCCATTTCCAGCGGTTTAGAGCAAGCGTATTGGCCATCGCAATTTTCTACTTACTCACTAGGCATCCTCTAATAGGCTTCTGTTCTAAACTGCGGCCCAGCTGAGCCAGCATTAACTCCATGACCAAACAGGTGAAAACAGCAGGGTGGAATTAAACGAAACACAATTAAAGTGACCCAGAGTTGCATAAATGTTACCTGCAACACAATATGCTGCTGAATAAAAATAACAATAATAATAATAATAATAATAATAATAATAATAATAATAATAATTAAATGATGTGAAAGACAGTTGTAAATAGCACAGCGATTTATCCATTTTGTGTTTATATTGCACTTAATTGAACAGTGGTTGTTGTTTTTTTCTTCTTTCTTCTTTCTACCTACATTCTTGCTGCTGGAGGCTGTAAATTTCCCCAGTGTGGGACAAATAAAGGATATCTTATCTTATCTTATATTACAATTGAATGATATGATGAACGTCAAGTTTTGGTGCACCCACATTCTTCTCTGTGCCAGCTGTTGCTCCACTGCTTTAATTTAACAAAGCATATTTTACTGTTACATGTCTGAGAAGAACAGCTCCAATGAAAATGTGTGTGCTCTCATATGCACCATAAAGTGAGGCAGAGTATTGTCTGCCTCACTTGGAACTTATTTGTCTGCATTTTGATGTATTCAGCAAAAGTGGATGTAATATGCAAATATTAAATACCTGAGCTTGACTAGAGAAAAATGTGCATTTTAAAACTGTCTGAAAACATCTTTGGAGACGTGATGAGACAGAAATATGTCGCATATGTTATTGCAATTGTGATAACAGGTATCTTGCTGTTTGGAGCTGACGTTTTTGTGATTTAGCGCCATATTTCGAGGCCACGGACAGTTTTATTTGGAAATGGCATTGAAATGGCATGATGTTCCCTTACAGGGATTTCAGTGCACTGGATTTGTTGATAGACTAAATGGGTGGCTGCAGCGGTCGCTCGCATTTCAGGGAGCACTGTAACCAAGTGACAGATGTTGATGGTTGATGGACAGCTATGTCATTTTTGTCATCCTTCTATATATTATTGTCTTGAGTGTCGGACGTTGATTAACGCATGAGCTTGCATTAAAAAGGGAACCGTATCTGAGTGTCGGACGTTAATGGAGAGCTATGTCATGTTTTGGGGTAATTTTTCTCACACGTCTACATCCTGTTTTAATGTTTCATGTACCATCACCCTTTGTACCTCTTTTGTCAGGATTGGCGTTTCCCCTTGCTGATTTGTTGGTTGTGTTCCACCATAGTGCGCTTTCTAGTGGAACTGCTAGTCAGTTGCAGCATGTTCGTGGTTGTCGGCTCTGATCTCCCTGTGACACTAACCTCTCTCTTTCCCCCTTCTCAGTCATAGGAGGTGCCCGAGTTCCGAGAGGACTCCGTTATTCTGTTTGGTGGAGGCGAGTAGCCCATCAGTCGCTGTACCGGTTTCACTCAACACACAAGTTGATGTATGTATTTATTTAAATAAAATGTAAATTAAAAGCGTATCCACTTTTCACCTCATTGTTATATACTTTTTGAGCGATTTTGTAACCCTGACCTTTCCTCCCTCTCCTGGCTCTTGATTTCCCTCAAGTGCTGTGTTTTATGTGTGCTTTACTTTGGCGAGGTCGGGAGGAGCAGAGACGAGCATCCGAGACGTGGGAGAGTGAAATGAGGTGGCTGTTTATTCTCCCCACCAGAGCTACATACCTTTTTTGAGTGGCTTTGGAGAGTGGCCTGAAACAACACAAGAGGCCATGTATACAAATTACATGTCTTGCGTGGAAAGCAGGGCTGGATGGGAGCATGGCAGAATGAAATTCCCACTAAAAATAATAGCAGGAAGATGTATTTCAATACATCAGAGTAGTTTTAAGATGCATGGTGACTTTGGGAGATTACAAAATGAACTATCGTTTCAAACACCCCCTACGCCCCCCTCCCCTTTTTTTTCATTTTTTTTTTAACATGTCCGTTTTTCCCATCTCTGCACAGGGTTCACTCGGAGGCTGCACTAGATTATCAAACTGAGCGCTCACGTTTCATTTTGCAGAGGAAATCATTGGCAACGTTGATAGATTACAACCAGTAATAATTGTTGTAATTGAAACAAATATCTCAATCGTTCCCTGCGTAGTTTTTCTTATCTGTCCTCAAAACCAGACCAATACGAGGAATCACATCCCGCACTGCAATAATACCAGCAAAACTGGTATAATAAATGTCACACTGGTTTTGGGGTTTGGAGAAAAACAACAGCCAGTGTGAAATGACACGAAAGCATTTCCAAAAGAAAGAATGCAATCATTTGCATTGCACAGATTATTCATTCCTTAGTTTTATTTGCTCACATCAAGGAAATGTAATGTTTACTATTTCAATTGATTAATTCAGTATAAATGTGAGCTTCATTTGTTGTAAGCACTTTATCTCAGCACCCATAACATGGAATTATTATTATCATTATTATTATCATTGTGTATCTTATTATTTATTTATTTAAACTCAACAAACATGACAATTCCTGGAGTGTTCATACACACTCACACACATACACACACACACACACACGCACACACACACACATACACACACACACACACAGCACTGTTTTGTGGGCTGAGTTGACTAGCCTCCCCACGCTCCCGTGATTGAATGCCTGAACTAGTCTCAGGGCTGATGGGGGTCAGTATGGAACAGGAAATGGGGGTGGAGGGGATGGGGGGTTATAAGGGGAGGGGTATGTCGGAGCCAAAGCAATGATGACCAGTGGCTTGGAAAGCATAAGCCCATCCATCATGACAGCCGCTATCTCGTGACCCGGCGCAGGGTGTGAATCGATGTCCAGCGTGTAGCATTTTGTTTGTCGCTGTAGTCAAGTCAACATGGCTGATCATTATAATTATAGCCTTTGCAGTTCAGTGAGTGTGCGTGTGTGTGTGTGTGTGTGTGTGTGTGTGTGTGTGTGTGTAAAGGTGGAATAGCAGGGTGTGTGATGGCTAGATGAGACTCTATATTCCTTCCGTATGTGTGTGTTTTTTGTGTTTGTGCGCAGGCTTTGCATTGTTTGGCAGTCAAACATTATATTAGTGGTGCGTTAGGCTTTGACACACCCCGACTGTCCTCTGCAAGTACGCAGGTTCGGGACTATTTTAGATTCCCCCAACAGTCTGCGGCGGGCTGAGATAGAACCGCATCGCTTTGCAAAGCGCGGTGTGGTTATTTTCATTGACAAAACACACACAAACACACACTCGGAACATTCAGAGTCTTACGGTGAAAGACAAACTCGGTGTTGCAAGAACAACAAGGAAAAAGAAAAAAAGAGGTCATGCCCAAGTGGCCGTGGGCCGCACCGAGATGGCCGCAGCTGCTGGCTGCTCCGGCAGGCTGGATGCTCTCTGAGGCCATGCACATGTTGGGAGCCTGCAGCCATATGAGTGCACCTCACAGCCCAAACCTCCACCACATCCAAGTCTACATGCACCAACAGTTGGCCAAAACGCTACGTATGCAATCTATTTGAGATGTTTCAACATTTTTGACAAAGATAAGGCCATTTTAGGCTTTATTGCAACTGTCAGATAAATGGTTGAAACCTTTTGTTGTTGTTGTGTACAGTGGTGTAGAAGTGAATTGCATCTTTCAGAGATCTGATATTTTGGCTCTCATGTGGTACGGCTGCAACTGCACTGTTGTAGCCGCTGTATGTATATTGTTACCCTTAACTTTTACATCGGGTTCATTTGTTTTCTGTTTTATTCTGCACACATTATATTTTCTCAGTCAAGAATGTCCTTATAATAATTTCTTAACCTCAAATTGTGAATTACCGATCCTTTATAGAAAATATATGAATAACCATTTGGCATTAATCAGTGAAAGTTTATTCTGTATTGTGTCAGACAAAGTTTTTATTAGCTGCAAAAAAAAAAAAATTCAGAAGGCAGCAAATACTTTCACAGCACAGTACAGTGCACTCCGCTTAATAGAACACCATTGGGCCGAAGCGCTTCTGTTCTACTAAGCGGAGTTTCTATTAACAGGAGACACTTTATTAGGTACACCTTCAAACACGTCGACGACCAAGTTATGCATGCAGAAAAACCCCTGCTGACGAGTTAGAAGAGATATTTTGACTGTGGACGTCCATATCTTTAATCAAACAACAAAACAACAACTTTAATCAACTTCAGTCAAACATCTCAAATCACGAGAAAAATTTCGTTACTTTTGTCTGGAAACAGGAGTCCGTAATTTTGCGGTTGACTTCCCTCTCAATGCGCTGGATAAGAGGGAAGTCCTGGAAACCGCGGGCGTACCTTCTGAGAATCCGGCAATGCATCGTATCGTCTGAGTATGTCCTTCTTATCCGCAGGTGATAGCCCTCGTCTCTTGAATGAAGTTGAAGCCATTGTGACGTGCGTGTGTCTATGTGTGGAGTGACGCGTGCTACCTGTTACTGTATACGGCTAGAACTACCGCGTTTTCTCGCGATAGTGGTACAGTATCGCGATAGCTACACTTCGAAAACCACTAGTTTACAATGTTCATTGCTTACGGCCTGTTCTATTAAGCGGAGATCTGTTCTACTAAGCAGAGTATCTTTATAGGAAATTGCATTAGGCAAATCTGTTCCAGAGCCTTTTGCTCTATTAAGCGGAGTGCACTGTACAAGGCCTGAGAACTTTGTGAAAGGCTGTGCAATACACTCCCACACACACCCACACACATATATATATATATATATATATATATATATATATACATATATATATATATGTATGTATTTTTTTTATATATATACAAAATACACACACACATATATATATATAATATACATATAGTGTATATATATATATATATATATATATATATATATATATATATATATATATATATATTTTTTCCTCTCCGTATTTGTCTTTGTGAGCCACATCAAAGCAACTCCAACTGCAGCCCAAGTGGGGCTGTGGCAGAGGAAAAGCAGCACAGCAGGCAAACAGCCATTAAATTCCCAACGTGCCCTGCCAGTGTGGAGATAGGCTCCGTCGACTGCCCAAATCCAAAGCAAGTCCTCGTTCCTCCAATGAGGTGGGACACAGCTAAAGCCTCTCCCAATGTCAAGTGACATTTCTTAAATACATGCATAGTGTTTCTCTTGCAAGGGTCCCCGGTGGTCTGTGTGGTCCAAGCAGCAGTGCCAAACCCTGAGCTGCTGTCTTTCTCCTCGTCTTAGTCATGTCTTGTCACCGCATTTGACATTCAGCCAACTGCATGCTAATCCCTCACAGGAGTCTCAGGTACACCGAACAAAGTGGCTGATAATGTACCAGGCGGCGATAAATAAGCCATTAGAAGAACAAAACCTCAGGGAGATCTATTCAGCTCCTCCAAAGAGGACATGTTGCCACTCTTTGAAGACGGGAGAGGATTTGGGTGCAAATCACATTTTGTTTATTTTCTCCCTTGTTGTGCGCGGGGATGTTTTTGGCGGCGGGGTTCAGTAGGGTGGCATTTTCCACAGCCGAGTGGCGGAATCATGGGTGGTAAACCTTTCCCGCTCGAAAATACCGTTGTGAACAAGGGAACCCCTACGGAGTCTGAGATTTACTCTATTTGTCTTTCACATGTTGGGGCCCCGTGAAGTCCGTACATCTTATTTTGTGTCGTGCCGCAATCTGCAAGTACAGCCATTCATGCCTTCAGACCTAAAGCGCCCCCCCCCCCCCCCCCATTGTCTGTTTTGGCGTCAGCTGTCCAGCAATCTCAAGAACATGGGACTTCATATCCAAGGATAATCTTTATTTGCTGGCCATGTTTAATGCCACGTCTCGGGTGTATCGCAGCTTTTTGGTCGAAGAATAGCAGCGCTGGGTAACAGAGAAAGCGGGATTAGGAGTGCTGCAGTCCTTAATCCTTGGGTGACCAGTGGCACGGCCCGAATGAGCGCCAGTGCGGTACTTTGCAAAACTAGCGGCCTTTGTCTTCTCCTCGCAGCAAGGGCATTAAGCTGAGCTGTAGACGAGGCGGGGCGACATGAGAAGCTACGTTTATCAGTTCACAGTTTCAGAGGATATTGCAAATCAATTTATTAGATTATGAGGCCTTCTTTGAGCTCTGCTTTTTCTCCCCTCGACATCCTCTGGCTTCAAATGCTGTGTTTTAAGGGAAACTCTATTTCTAGATTATGGAGCACTTTATCTCACAACTGGGAAGCATCAACTCTGGCCTAGACATCCCAAATCCTATTTCCTCTCTATTTCCCTTTACAGTAACATATCCTCATGTTCTCAAGGACATTGAGATGGCAGAAGTTGTCCGTTCTCACTGTTCTAATGCACAAACAACCAGCAATAAAGCATCACACTCACACTCAGCTTTGTTGCTTTGGGAGCAGTCACTAAATGAAAAACAGGTCTTTGCCAGCGTCGGTCCACATGAAACAAGAACTGCAAGAATCCGCTGCTACAATTAATCTTCTACCAAGTGATCCAATTATCCAATTGAAGCTGTAATTTATGGACATGCGGCTTGTTCCGTGCGAAGAAAAAAAACCTCGGACTTCTTCCCCGCGACCAGTGAGATGATTCCGTAAATGCTATTATCCTTGTTGGGAGATTGTTTCTTGCCGGGGATTTTCCTCACTGTGCGTTTCAAAGGGTCGTGCGCATCCCTGCTTGGACAAAGATAATTTAGTGCTCTTTAATTCCACGCCTCTTGTGGTGGGCATGACAGACTTAAGACCCTTGAGGAGACCCATCCCACGCTGTCCTTTTTACTTTTTGGATCATGTTTGATATAATATGAAGGATACGTGGGAAGGGTGATGGAAAATAATTCGATGGTCGAAACCCTCCAGCACGAGAATGTTGACCCAACCCCCTTACCACATGATCTGAATTAAGCTTTCTAAAATTAAGCTTGTTTGTTGACAAAGTCGCCGTATATAACAACTCTCAAAATGATCACAGTGTGCCTTTTGTTCCATTATTGCTCAAAGGCCTTCACTAAAAGTAATGTTTTAAAAATGACACCCACCTACTGTTAGAATTGTCTGAAATTTTATACTGACAATTTCACCACAAAACATGTGCGTTAAAAAAGTTTGAATGATATCTAGTGACATGACACCGGATCTACTTTCCTACCACCAAAATGTAATTTCTGCCCTGTTGTGACTGAAAATGTTTATTTTAAAATCAAGTATATTTTACAGTCTAAACAGGCTATACAATACAGAACACTTGCACAAAGCTATTATTTCCTCCTTTCATATATTTTTTAAGTGTTTCTTTTTTTGAAAGTTATTTGTCACTAGAAAGATAGAAACAACGTTTTGAGTCTTCTGTATGTCCTGGATATCTTTATCATCGACACACCAAAAAAAAATAAAAAATCCACAACTCCTTGAAATTTTCATAATAACTACAGAAAAACACTTATAAAATAAAGTAAACAATAAAGGAAATAATGACATATTTTTCCAATACCAAACATGATTTGAAGTAGTCATCACCAAAAACACTGACATGTTTTCAGATTGGACACAGACAACAAGATCCAGAGTTTATATTTGGTTTTGACTCCTTTAAGCAGTCAAAACCAAAAGCTGAAAACGTGGACAAGATCATCTGTGTTTGTTTGTGTGTGTGTGTGTGTGCGCGTGTGTGTGTGTGTTACACATCTAAGTAATAATGGAGAACCCCCCCCCCCCCCCCAAAAAAAAAGAATGCAAAGCTGATGAAAAGGACGTTATTAGCTTGGTCGCGGTGGGAGCCCATTTGTACCCATTTGCATCTGGGCTGAAACCTGCAGCTGAGAGCATCTCAGCGTTGCGTAATGACCGGTTGTCACAACAACACGGGAGGTGGCCCCGCCGGCAAAATGACGGCCCTGTCACTCCTCCGCAGAGACGGAGTGCTGGCAACCTGTAATTCGCCTTCCAATGCGGCCCCCTTCCTGCCTGCCGCCTGGTTAAATGGCACCTTTTGAAGGAAGTAAATCTGCAAAGTTGTGTTTAATAACATTGGTCGAGACGAATGTATGATGGACCGAGGTGTATTTGCTGTGGAGGGAAGAGCGGGGGGAAGGGGGGGGAGGACGCAGAGTAAGAGTATCTTCGGGTTAAGGGATTTGTCATTTGTATGCGCTTGTAGGGTCTAATTTGTACATTGAAACGTGCCATCTTTTCAGCAAAAGTAAATGAAAAACAATGATAGCGCGTGAGGTGGGATGCTGCCAACGTCTATCCTTGCTGTGTTCCCGCGCACGTTGTGAAGTCACTCAGGCTTTTCAAGTGTTAACTGAGAGATCACAAAGTAATTGTGTCACTTGTGTAGCTTGAAATAGCACTTGACTTTTGACCTTCCCAGAGTCCAGACTTGCAGTGTGCTTCTCACTTCCTGCTGTTTGACGCCGCGCACGAGAAAGCAAAGATTGGCCTGCTCCATCTGTTTCCTCCTCGCCGCACTCTCTTAAAATGAAACTTCTTCCATAATGACATCCGACATCTGAGCGCCTCGCTCGGCTTGCCTCCTCGTGCCTCTGCAAATGTGAGATTGATGTGCAGGCGGGAAAGAAATACAGTGAAAGTCACAAGCCAAGGCCTCCCCAAAAGGCAAACACACAAGTGAACCTGTGCAAAGATGAAGTGGATGAAACGGAAGGGAAATTAGCAGGAAAGCATTATAATTTGTCACTGATGCATAAATCTTGCTGACGTTCTCCGTCACTTTAATGGTGCCGCGGCTGCTCGGTGAAAGGCTGTGCAAACTTGCGCAGTTGCAGAAAAAAACTATATGTTCCTACATCACCTTATTTGCATAATTTACCAAAAGCCAATGAGGCAGCTCAAGGAGTGCGGCTGATAGTAATAAGTGTTTGGGAAAGGCAGAAAGATCACTAATGGTTTGCCTATGGGGATTTCTTCACGCCATGGGGGAGGAAAATGAGAAATATTTTTCAAACAGCGGGGGTAAAGGTTTTAAAACTGCGAGCACATGGGGAGATAAAGATGTTCCTGCCACGGGGTGCTACGGGGGAAATGCAAAGGCGAGCATGACAAAAAGAATGCCCCCGTAATTTTGGCATTAAGAGGTAATAATCATGTTTCGGCAGCGATATTAAACGCGGTAACCCGCAAAGCCGGGAAATAAATAAATAAACAGAGAAGGGGGGGTCCAGGAGGAGGTACGGGTGGGCCGGGGGGAGTCCATCAGGTAGAGAGGTAATGAGGAGGCGGCTGCGTGTGTGCAGATGGAGGGAGATGCTCAATGAAAGTCAACAAAGAGCGATGAGAAGACGTGGAAAGAGTTGTGGGATCATGTCAGCCTGCCGGTGGGTTCGTTGTCATTAAAGGTCTGGAGGGAGATGCAAGAAATGATCTATCCTTACAATGAACCTGTGTAGCTGAGGATCCTTGTTCATTGTTAATTTGTCTCTTCGTCTAAAAACTGAAAAAAACCCGAATAAGATTCACCTTATGTGTACCAGTGGGAGACTCAAAAACACAGTACAGTAAACAGGGAGTATACACGGTAAAAATCAGAGGGAATATGATGCGTTTGTTTGTACCTGCTTTTGCACACCCATATTTGACTAAGATGTAAATTCTTCTTTCTTTTGGCCATATAAACAAAATACCAATTTTGCTGCATTCATTCACTACATGCTGCGATGGAGAGCAGTCCATGTTTACATGGTTCCTCTTTTTTCATTATTCTTCTTGTATAATTCATTTCTTGAGGCTCATGACTGAAACATGTCTTTGACCCAGAGAGAATGAAAACATGTTTATACCTCTCCATGTGTGGACTGTAGCCTTACCAACATAAAAAAGGTGTTCCTCCAGCATACCTATTCTGCCCTCTGAGTCACATAAATTGTTTTCAATTGCTGTGTTTCTTTCACCACCAAACGTTTGTACTAGAAACTCCTGCGCAAACTCTCACACTAGCAAGAGGCAGGGCGAGGGCACTGTGAGTGTGAATATCAGGGGACGTTCGCCTTCAACTTCCCACAAAGGAGCAGATAAGCGGGCACAGGCTGCAACGGCTGGCCGGCGCGACGCATTGCGATAATGACATTTAGGAAGGGATAGTGTTGCAAAGCTCTTAATCTCTTTCATTGTAGCAAGAAGATTAGTGCGCGAGATGGGGCTGAATGACAGCGAAGGTAGCGTCCGCCAAGTGCCAAGTGCTCGCTTTCCGCCGAGGACCAATTGTCATCCGTTCACAAAAGTAAGCAAGGACACTGTTCACTGCTTATCGAGACTTGTGTGCTTTACCTTTTTGGTAGTTGATTAAACATAGTTGTATTAATACATTTATTTGTATAGGACCTTTAAAAAATGTACAGTGCTTTGACAGGGCCGCACATTTCTGGGAAAATTGACCTACAGTACACCCTTGGAGAATTTGTTAAATTTTTGCTTTTTTTGGGGGGGGGCGGGTGGGTAATATGACTGACTTTTCTTTATTTTCTATGTTTGGTTAAATGATTCGGTTACCATAGTGTTTTCCGTTTTTCATATTCTTTCAAGATATGTAGAATTTCACGGAAACAGCACTTCTGTATATAGATACCAACTGTCATGCAGTATGTAAAGTACATTGAGGACCCCAGGCTGTGCAAGAACCCAAAGGACCTAAATGAAACCAGGTCTGCTGATGACAAGAATCAGAGCAAAAACTAAAACTAAAAGTGGGGTTGAGGAGTGGGGGGTGCACAACAAAGCTGGTCTAAAAGTTTTGAGAAGTGATTTAAAGAATTTGGCTGATTTAGCCTGTCTTACATCCTCTGGCAGGTTGTTCCAAAGCAGAGTCTCTCTGATGATGAATGTTCCATCACCTTTAGTTTTGAGCCTCGACCTTGGAACAACCAGGAGGCCTCCTCTCGGGGATCTTGAGGTTTAGTAGTCCGATTAAATGTCTCAGCGCCAGGCCCGTGTGTACTTCATCAGTCATCAGTGGAGTTCTAAAATGATGAATAATGTGTTATGAGCCACATGTGCATCACTCTTTTTTTTTAAACTTTCTAAATCGTCAAGAAAGTATCCCTCCAATCACGTATGCAGAATAATGTACGTGAATCGTGTTGTCTTGCTGCTTCTGATTCTCATGTTTCCTCACGCGCCTTCTTGAAATACAAACCTGGAGTTGTGCCCTCATTTCTTTGAACCGGCACCATGTAATGACATTAAAGGCTTTCTGTTCTCTGCGATTTAAAAAAGAAAAAGCCAAAGGGATGTGCAAAAATAATGATTTGATGCTTTATCAGAGAGGTCCCTTGGGCTCTACCTTGTGTGACTTCATGCGTGACTGCGGTTTGAAATCAAGGAGTATGCGTGAACATTTCGGCCAATTTCTGAGTTGTACAACATCAAGATTATTTGATTGTGCATATTCACTCTTGATCAAGCTTTTGTGTTTCATATGATCTTTGTTGCTCCTCAGATTCAGCTTTTGGCGTGCCATTCACAGCCAGAGTCTGCTGCGGCTGTATTTAGACGATCTGCCCACATGCATCCCATTTGGTTGCAAAGTCACTACATTTTCTGGCCGCACAAAAGCAAGCGATATCCGTTCCGGACAGCTTTCCCTGTTATGTGGTCCACTGGCCTTTCTGTGCCTTAAAGTCTTTTTTGCTTTTACAAGCCTTCAGGGAGTGTGCATTCATCAACACTTTGTCCATGTCTTGATGTCCCTCTGCACACACACCAGTCATTTATATTTATTATGTCTTTTGACAGCAGAGGAAATGATAGGAAGCTCTTTGTCATTTCTTGAGTGTCTGACAGTGCGCATGAAGTTCAGCATGAAGAACAAGAGGATGCTGGGCGCAGATGACACTCGTTGAAGCCACCGGAGTATTGGAGACGTCTGGCGTCTGTGTCACAAAGCGTCTGACTTTCGGTGAGAGAGGGAGGGGCCGGAACAGCGAGCGCTGACCTCCAGTACGTGCCTCGGGTCCCCCGGTGGTGCGGCCCTGGGAACAGGCTGAGTGCAGCGTGATGAAAACTGGATGCTGCCAAAGTGACAAGGAAGTCATCTCAAGAGAGGAGATCAGTCTCAAGACTGGCAACTCCAGACCTGTCAGCCATCCCCTCAAAAGCCAACCACCCCCAGCCTTTACGCTCGTCATTGATTTGCCTAAAAAATAATGAACAGTAAAATAGCAGTTCTATGGATCACATATCGTTTTCAAAACTGTATCTAGTAGAACCTTGTTTCATGAATTTTAATGCGTTCCGAGACTTTGTCCCCGAACCGAAACCGAACCGGTCACCTTGTTTTATTGGTGTGTAGTCAAAAATACAGTAAACATTGTACATTGCTAAAATAAGTGAAAACACACTGTATAATAGGGAAATAACACCCTTTCGAAAGAATAGGCTATGTTGTATTTTGTCAAATCAAACTATGCAATGAGATCACAAAGACCATGTTTACCGATTTCAACAGTAATACGTTTTGGCTTTCTAATAACACTGAAACCGTTTTCACCTTCTTTGTAGCCCCCCGCCCCAATGCATATTTAGAGCAAAAAACAAAGATACCTGCAACTGAGCCAGGCAACATTTCGTCAAAGGTTTTCTTTGGTCTTTAAGCAAGGTTGCACTGTATAATTCAAATGATTGATCATCCATGATCAGTTTTCATGAGCCAAGTTGTTACAGGGGTTGTGACCAGCGTATAATTGATCATTTAAGATTCTCTGACCGACCTCAAAAATTCATCACGGTGCGGCCAGGCGGCAGGATCTCCTTGCGACCACCTCCCGACTGCAGAGGCTCCTAGGTGTT